>NW_024092488.1:0-16107 GCF_014356525.2 Nilaparvata lugens | reverse complement strand
ATCGCGCCGGAGAAGACCAGGAGGCGCGAGAGGATAGCAGCGATCCAGGAGTGTCCTGGATTTACAAACTCCACCGGAATGAAGCAGTGGATCTAGCAGCATCAGCAGGGCTACCTACAACAGGTACCATGGCAGAGCTCAGGAGAGCTCTTGTCGAAAACCACCGGAGGACAATGGTGGAGGCCGCCGGTCTAAACAGGATCGGTGGCGGAGCTGGCACAGGTCAGGAAGAGGAAGGAGCTGCAGCTTTGTGGCCACCAGTCGTGGAGGCCACTGCATGTTCCAGACTGGAAGAAATACCCAAGGAGACGTCTCCAGAGTTTGATGGAGACTCCAGCAACTCCTGGGTTTACAGAGTGCACGATCAGGGCTTGATTGATCTAATACTCGACTCAGTGCTGACAGACGGCACAAGTACGAGCCTGAGGAGGGCTCTACTGGAGCAACGACGGCGGATTGTTGCGATGCTCCCCATTCTGGATAATGGGGAGGGGGCGCTTCGTCGAAGAGCGCGAAGGCCAGCACCAGTTAGCGAGGAGGCAGAGCCTGCACTGGTGAGGCCGGAGATGCCGGAGAGGCATGATAACATGCCTAGGCATGTGTTGAGGTCACCTACCAGGTCAGCGGTGCCTGCTACATCCTGTATGGACCCGGGTGCCGTGTGTGACAAGGTTCGAGGGTGGCGGCTCTCATATGATGGGAGTGGAGATGCTCCAAGTTTTATGGAGCGGCTCGAGGAGCTGCAACAAGCATATGGCTTGTCTGGCAGACAGTTATTTCCAGCGCTACCTGAAATGTTAGCGGGGAAATGTTCCTTATGGATGAGGAATAGGAGAGAACAGTGGAGACACTGGGACGATTTCCTGAGAGACTTTCGGTCTCGTTACTATCCACCTACTTATGTGGAGGATCTTGAGAATGAAATTCTCGACAGGCGGCAGAGAGAAGGCGAGCTCATAGACGACTATGTCGAGGAGCTGCTAACGCTGATGAGAAGAAGAGGTGGTTTTTCAGAGAGGAACCAGGTACAGAGATTGTACAAGAATCTTCTACCACGCTACAAGCTCTACATCAGGGAGGCTGAAGTGTACACCATCGACGACTTGCTACACTTAGCGAGACAATATGAACGAATTAAGTTCGAGGAGAAGAGTGCTCACAGAGACAACGAGCTGTGAAGCAGGAGGAGGTGAGGAAGCAGACCAAGCCTCGACAGGAGATGACTACTACACAGCGCCGGAGTGAACAACCTCCAGAAGGCCCCTTGTGTTGGCAGTGCAAGAAGGTGGGACACTGGAGATCAGAGTGTCCGGAGGTTTCACTCTGCTCAAAGTGCGGGAAGCCACGACTGAATTGTTCCTGTGAGAGAGAGCAGAAGAAGACTTCTGATAAAACAGCTGTGGTTAAAACAAGACTTCAAATCCAGCTAGAGCCGGAGCTCCAGGATGACAGCCGTCTCTCACTACGGTGGAAATAGGAGACAGACAGTATAGTGCTCTTCTCGACACCGGAGCAGAGTCCAACTATATTAGCTCTAAAGCTTTTCATAGTTTGGAAGCAGTGGAACGAGAGCCTGTGCAGCGCGGCGCTGCTATGGCTAATGGAGCGGCTGCACGTCTGCGAGGTGGTGTTATAATCAACCTGAAAATCGGCAGAATATCCCTATTAACAACACTCACAATAATGGATGGGCTTTCTTCAGATATCCTGCTTGGTATGGAGTTTCTCCGTGAGCACCGGGTGAAAATAGACCCCCTTTCCGGTCAGTGGAATGGGATCCTCATCTAGTCAAAAAGCACATTGGAGACGATATTTCCACTCCAAAAGTGGGAAAAGGAGCTGTCAACTCGAGGCTGGCTACTGTTAAAACCCAGCCTGACATAGGGAGGTCAAGGAAGCCACCTGGAATTATTCCTGTGAAGAAGCAGGAGAAGGAGAAATTTCCTCAAGTCCAGAAACACGTAGGAGCCGTGTGGAAAGAAAAGAGGAATTTATTTCTCAGAAAATTTCTCCAGCCCATGGAAAGTTCATTTGCTGGCACTGTAAACGAGCTGGGCACTGGAGGTTCAACTGTCCGGAGAAACTGTACCGGAGGCGGAAGAAGGAGGATCATTTTCAGCAAGGAGCTGGAGATAATCGTCGAGCAGTGCAGTCTAGAAGACTGCCGGTGCTGGAAACTACACTCAAAGTAGTTTCAGATATTAGAAACAAGAATTATAATGCCAACCGGTATTATAATTGGAAAAGGAGGACGATGAAGGTGAACTCTGGACAGCTAGTCTACAGGAAGGAGTGTCACCTGTCCTCGGGTGCTAATCAGCTCGCCGCGAAGTTAGCGCCGGAATTTTCTGGCCTCTATGAGGTCAAGGAAATGTTGAGTGCCGGTAAGAGGTTTACTGTGCACGAGAAGGGCACCAGGCTCCAGCCACACCTGCCCGAAGATGAGGAAGAGGATGGCGATGGAGCAGTTGCGGAAAAGGTGGACGGAATTCGAGCGGATGGACAGCAGGAGGCCGAGCGAGGCTATAGAGGGTCGCTGCCTATCCGGAGGATGGGATACCAGAGAGGTGTCACGCGCCGCCAATAAGGAGGTAAGAGGCGAGAAGGGGTGAATATCGTAAGAGTTCAATCATATCACAGCTTTAGAGCTATTTCTGATTAATATTTTATCCCATTTAAAATGAGGAAATTAAATTTTGTTATCAAAGACAAAATTGTATAGAAATTGAAGAAAATTAATTCAGAATTATTAGCACGAATTTATCAGCCGAATTTTGAAAATTAATACCATTAGCACGATTCCAAAAATAATGAAAATATTAATAGACTGACATAACTGTTGTTGAAAGAAATTGTCAATGATATATTGAAAGATAGAGGAGGAAAAGAGAATTCCGTTTATTTTTCCTATAAAATAGAGTTCTACTTAAACTAAATGGCAACTCAACCATTACAGTTTAATTAATATAATCAGTCATAAAGCAATGGCAGAATTAAATGGAAAAAATTATTATTGACAAATTAATGCATTTCTTTTGATCTGAAGGCAATTTCAGTAATTTCAGTTTGAAATATATTATGATGGGACCAAGCAAGGGTAATCAAGAAAATTTTCTACAGTCTATGACTAGTTAATAACAGCTAAAATCGATTCCAACTAGACTAAATTTTCTTAATCGGTACGTTACCGATATTGTTGTAACCAGGTACAGGTTAACAAACAAAACTTGCAGTAGCTTGTTTTCTACTTGCCATAAATAGACGATGGCGAAATGAGTGGATAGAGAATATTAGAAGATATTATAGATCGGTGTGATCCGGATAATATTGTAACCATGAGGTAATGGTTATAATAATTGAAATCATTTAATGAAGCTGGTGGTATTGCTTTAATCCGTGTAAAGTGTTACGTGCAGTTAATTAACAGACGTTATTATACTGTGGGATAAAAGTGAATTACGTTGCAATTAATTATTCATGTGGAATGAATAAATTGCGTTTGATTGTGAGTCGAGATGTACTACAATCGGGGGTTATAGCTTCAGATTATGATTCAAATTTTCTATATTTCACTTGAAAATAAAGTCGGAAGACTTACTAAATTGGAATAAAATAATTATTATTTCAATTGGAATTAATTCTAGTTGGATCGAAAAGTTGTTGTGCTGTGCTGTACAGATAAGAAACTTTATCTCCAATGGCTAACTGTTATCGCCAAGCTTCTAGTCTGTAAAAGAGAATTACTTCTCCTTTTCGAAAACAATTCATAAAATAGAATTCATGTGAATTCTAGTTTTTCCAGATATTCCACTGTTATTGAGTCAGTCTGTGCTAGATCGTGCTATTGTTAGTTTGGAATTAGATCACGTCTCGAGAGTGAATCTAATTTTTACTCAGCCTACCATCATGAGTTATTATTGACGGTGTATTGATTCATTCAATAATTATTATTTGTGCTAATTGTTGTGATTATTTTTCGGAAAATCAATATTTACTGAGTGTGAATTAATTAACAGCTGTTGTGTCATTACCTTGTGTGAATAATTACTTTGAAGAAGTAAATTAAGATTTATTTCGGGGTGAAATAAGTCTTGAAGTGAGAAAGAGAGATTGAGCAATAAATGTTCACTGATTGTGAATTAAGTAGCAGATGTATCTGTTATAATAACACACTGTCATTTATATCCAATGGATGGTTACTTTGCATAAGTAAATCATGTGATTGATTTCATTATTGAAATGAACAGTGAGAAGTGGAATATTGAGTTGAAATTTATAGTTCCGATTTTATTATTGTGATATAGTGAGAAGGCTGAGATCCTCATAACAGATCGAAAATGAATTATTATTTCGACCACATTTAATTGTGATATAAAATCGAAATATGTGGTGTAACATCACAACTAGTGGCTTCATGTCCACCATATAATTCAGTATTCTACATCATATTGTAATTTCTCATCTTTTATTGTGAACAATAAGTTACTGATACACTGAACTATCTGAGGGTATCAATCACTCTGACACTTGGTGGTTTTCCTGGACTCCAATTCACCTCTATCAACTTCTGCCTCCTGTGAAGTGTTACATTGTTGTGTATCACGTTTCTTCTTGAGGATGGGGACTACAACTTGAGTCTACTTCCTCGACGAGCTCCTGAGATTATTGGAGCTGTATCTCAGCTGACTATTGTTGAGACCACGACTAGTTCCTGGTCGTGTTGAGGATTCATCCTAGCTATCTGATGCTGGAAGGAAAGGCAGTGTGAAAACACGGCCATGCAGGGCGAAAGCCCGGCACATGCAGTGCGCAAGCACGGCGAAGCAAGGCAGTGTGAAAACACGGCCATGCAGGGCGAAAGCCGGCACATGCAGTGCGCAAGCACGGCGAAGCAAGGCAGTGTGAAAACACGGCCATGCAGGGCGAAAGCCCGGCACATGCAGTGCGCAAGCACGGCGAAGCAAGGCAGTGTGAAAACACGGCCATGCAGGGCGAAAGCCGGCACATGCAGTGCGCAAGCACGGCGAAGCAAGGCAGTGTGAAAACACGGCCATGCAGGGCGAAAGCCCGGCACATGCAGTGCGCAAGCACGGCGAAGCAAGGCAGTGTGAAAACACGGCCATGCAGGGCGAAAGCCCGGCACATGCAGTGCGCAAGCACGGCGAAGCAAGGCAGTGTGAAAACACGGCCATGCAGGGCGAAAGCCCGGCACATGCAGTGCGCAAGCACGGCGAAGCAAGGCAGTGTGAAAACACGGCCATGCAGGGCGAAAGCCCGGCACATGCAGTGCGCAAGCACGGCGAAGCAAGGCAGTGTGAAAACACGGCCATGCAGGGCGAAAGCCCGGCACATGCAGTGCGGAAGCACGGCGTCCTCGGCAGTGTGAAAACACGGCAACTCTGCAGTGCGGGAGCACGGCGTCCTTTTTCGCGATGCGAAAGCATAGCGTTCCTGGCAGTGTGGAAACACGGCGCCCCGGGCAGTGCGAAAGCACGGCGTTCTTTTGCAGTGCGCAAGCACCGCGTCCTTATTTTTGCAGTGCGAGAGCACGGCGACTCATTGCAGTGCGGAAGCACGGCGTTTCCCTTGCAATGTTATTTAGGTTCTCAGAACCTGTCTGAGGTGTTGTTACCTCGTTTTTTGTGTTACCGCCCCTCCTGGCAGTGCGAGAGCACCGCGATTCTCATCTGCAGTGCGGAAGCACGGCGTCCTCGGCAGTGTGGAAACACGGCAACTCTGCAGTGCGGGAGCACGGCGTCCTTTTTCGCGATGCGAAAGCATAGCGTTCCTGGCAGTGTGGAAACACGGCGCCCCGGGCAGTGCGAAAGCACGGCGTTCCTTTTGCAGTGCGCAAGCACCGCGTCCTTATTTTTGCAGTGCGAGAGCACGGCGACTCATTGCAGTGCGGAAGCACGGCGTTTCCCTTGCAATGTTATTTAGGTTCTCAGAACCTGTCTGAGGTGTTGTTACCCTCGTTTTTTGTGTTACCCGCCCCTCCTGGCAGTGCGAGAGCACCGCGATTCTCATCTGCAGTGCGGAAGCACGGCGTCCTCGGCAGTGTGGAAACACGGCAACTCTGCAGTGCGGGAGCACGGCGTCCTTTTTCGCGATGCGAAAGCATAGCGTTCCTGGCAGTGTGGAAACACGGCGCTCCGGGCAGTGCGAAAGCACGGCATTCCTTTGGCAGTGCGAAAGCACCGCGTCCTTATTTTTGCAGTGCGAAAGCACGGCGCTTCTTGCAGTGCGAAAGCACGGCGTCTCCCATCGCAGTGCGCAAGCACGGCATGCAGGGCGAAAGCCCGGCCCGCAGGGCGAAAGCCCGGCAAAGGTAGTGCGCGAGCTTGACCAAGGCAGTGTGGGAACACGGCAGCCAGATTGCGAGCTCGTCCGAACGTCGTGCGCAAGCATGACACATCGGTCAGTGAGTGTCTGGATTGTCATTACGCGGACGCACACCTTGTGTGGGAACACCGCGGCAGTGTGAAAACACGGCACGCAGTGCGCAAGCACGGCCCGCAGGGCGAAAGCCGGCGATTTGTTTCTGTGTTGTGGTTTTCTGTGTTTTTGTGTTTCTGTGTTTTTGTGTTTCTGTGTTTGTGTGTTTGTACCCTGTGTTGTCCCTCTGGCAGTGCGAGAGCACGGCGCTCTTACCTGCAGTGCGACAGCACGGCGTCCTTCTGCAGTGTGAAAACACGGCGACTCGGCAGTGCGAAAGCACGGCGTCCATTTTTGTACAGTGCGAAGCACGACACTTCCCGGCAGTGTCCTGCAAGTGTGACACGGCGCTCCCCGGCAGTGCGAAAGCACGGCGCTCTCACCTGCAGTGCGGAAGCACGGCGTCCTGGGCAGTGCGGAAGCACGGCAACTCGGCAGTGCGAAAGCACCGCGTCCTTATTTTTGCAGTGCGAGAGCACGGCGACTCTTTGCAGTGCGGAAGCACAGCGTTTCCCTTGCAAGCTACTTAGGTTCTCGAACCTGTCTGAGGTGTGTTCACCTCGTTTTTTTTTTGTGTTACCCGCCCTTCCTGGCAGTGCGAGAGCACGGCGCTCTCATCTGCAGTGCGGCGTTTCCCTTGCAATGTTATTTGGGTTCCCAGAACCTGTCTGAGGTGTTGTTCACCTCGTTTTTTGTGTTACCCGCCCCTCCTGGCAGTGCGAGAGCACCGCGATTCTCATCTGCAGTGCGGAAGCACGGCGTCCTCGGCAGTGTGAAAACACGGCAACTCTGCAGTGCGGGAGCACGGCGTCCTTTTCGCGATGCGAAAGCATGGTGTTCCTGGCAGTGCGGAAGCACGGCGCCCCGGGCAGTGCGAAAGCACGGCATTCCTTTTGCAGTGCGAAAGCACCGCGTCCTTATTTTTGCAGTGCGAAAGCACGGCGTTTCTTGCAGTGCGAAAGCACGGCGTCCCCCCATCGCAGTGCGGAAGCACGGCGGCCTCTTGCAGTGTGCAAACACGGCGTCCCCCATTGCAGTGCGAAAGCACGGCGGTCTTTTGCAGTGCGAAAGCACGGCGTCTCTTGCAGTGCGAAAGCACGGCGTCCCCCATCGCAGTGCGGAAGCACGGCGGCCTTTTGCAGTGTGCAAACACGGCGTCCCCCATTGCAGTGCGGAAGCACGGCGATCCTTTGCAGTGCGAAAGCACGGCGTTTCTTGCAGTGCGAAAGCATGGCGTCCCCCATCGCAGTGCGGAAGCACGGCGGTCCTTTGCAGTGCGAAAGCACGGCGTTTCTTGCAGTGCGAAAGCACGGCATCCCCTATCGCAGTGCGGAAGCACGGCGGCCTCTTGCAGTGTGCAAACACGGCGTCCCCCATTGCAGTGCGGAAGCACGGCGGTCCTTTGCAGTGCGAAAGCACGGCGTTTCTTGCAGCGCGAAAGCACGGCGTCCCCCATCGCAGTGCGGAAGCACGGCGGCCTCTTGCAGTGTGCAAACACGGCGTCCCCCATTGCAGTGCGGAAGCACGGCGGTCCTTTGCAGTGCGAAAGCACGGCGTTTCTTGCAGTGCGAAAGCACGGCGTCCCCCATCGCAGTGCGGAAGCACGGCGGCCACTTGCAGTGTGCAAACACGGCGGTCTCTTGCAGTGTGCGAACACGGCGTCTCAACGCAGTGCGAAAGCACGGCGCAGATCTTCAAGATCTTCTCTGAAGCTAGGCTAGGATCTGGCCGGGTAGCTTGCTCATTTCTTCGGATGTGCCGACGCATCACCACCGGTTGGCGAGGAACCAACTGGCGCCCAGTTTATGTTCGGTCTATGTGACCGGCGGAGAGGCGGCAGAATGTACTCAGGCATTTGGGACCTTCTGTCTGCCGTTACCCCTTCCATCCTCACCCCCCCCCTCTCCTCCCCCTCTCTTTTCCCCCCCCTTCCCTTAGTAGGAACAGTGTGTCACGATGTATATCGTAACTGGAGAAAGGCATTGAATTTAGGGCTCTTTTATTCGACGCTCGGCTATCTTTCATAGAATCTGAGGGGTCAACGTTCAAGCCAGCCACTGGTCTACCGCTCAGCGTTGCTGCGCATCCTCTCTCCCCTCCCTCTCGGTCACTGAGGGAGGCTCGAGAAAGGCCAGCAAGAGGCAGTCGAGTTCGGAGAGCCAAGTCGAGCGGTCGAGAGGGGTGAGAAGGAAGCAGCGAGCAGCTAGCAACGTCACAGTACACCCGTACTACGTGAACTCCGATTCCTTCAGCGACCGGGAGTTGTGTCGAGGCTAAAGTTGATTAGCCTCTCACACAGTGAACTCCACTGCTCTACACTCGTTTGGGCGAGTGTTAAACGACACTGAACCAGTTTGGACGACGGGTTGCCAGTTTCGACCAACGACAACACGTCAGGTTTGGTCGAAACCTGACTCCCCATTGGTAGGCCACCAGTGGGGCATCGAGGCGAGAGAGGACGTCTAGGAAGGCAGGAAAAGCCTTTCCCGCAACTCCGCGGACGATCCGGACCCCAGGAGGACAGCTAGTGCCCGGCCAGTAGGACTTAGGAAAGTCTAGAGTGCTGGCCGCCGCAGCGTGCTGGTCCAGTGCGGGATCGCAAGAGGACGTCTAGGAAGGCCAGAAAAGCCTTTCCCGCCACTCCGCGGACGATCCGGACCCCAGGAGGACAGCTAGTGCCCGGCCAGTAGGACTTAGAAAGTCCAGAGTGCTGGCCGCCGCAGCGTGCTGGTCCAGTGCGGGATCGCAAGAGGACGTCTAGGAAGGCCAGGAAAAGCCTTTCCCGCAACTCCGCGGACGATCCGGACCCCAGGAGGACAGCTAGTGCCCGGCCAGTAGGACTTAGGAAAGTCCAGAGTGCTGGCCGCCGCAGCGTGCTGGTCCAGTGCGGGATCGCAAGAGGACGTCTAGGAAGGCCAGGAAAAGCCTTCCCGCAACTCCGCGGACGATCCGGACCCCAGGAGGACAGCTAGTGCCCGGCCAGTAGGACTTAGGAAAGTCCAGAGTGCTGGCCGCCGCAGCGTGCTGGTCCAGTGCGGGATCGCAAGAGGACGTCTAGGAAGGCCAGGAAAAGCCTTTCCCGCAACTCCGCGGCCGATCGGACCCCAGGAGGACAGCTGGTGCCCGGCCAGTAGGACTTAGGAAAGTCCAGAGTGCTGGCCGCCGCAGCGCACTAGTCCAGTGCGGGATCGCAAGAGGACGTCTGGGAAGGCCAGGAAAAGCCTTTCCCGCAACTCCGCGGCCGATCCGGACCCCAGGAGGACAGCTGGTGCCCGGCCAGTAGGACTTAGGAAAGTCCAGAGTGCTGGCCGCCGCCGCAGCGCACTAGTCCAGTGCGGGATCGCAAGAGGACGTCTGGGAAGGCCAGGAAAAGCCTTTCCCGCA
Source organism: Nilaparvata lugens (assembly GCF_014356525.2). Classification (NCBI taxonomy): domain Eukaryota; kingdom Metazoa; phylum Arthropoda; class Insecta; order Hemiptera; family Delphacidae; genus Nilaparvata; species Nilaparvata lugens. The sequence continues at coordinate 6,288 of NW_024092488.1, read as the reverse complement.
ACTCCGCGGCCGATCCGGACCCCAGGAGGACAGCTGGTGCCCGGCCAGTAGGACTTAGGAAGTCCAGAGTGCTGGCCGCCGCAGCGCACTAGTCCAGTGCGGGATCGCAAGAGGACGTCTGGAAGGCCAGGAAAAGCCTTTCCCGCAACTCCGCGGCCGATCCGGACCCCAGGAGGACAGCTGGTGCCCGGCCAGTAGGACTTAGGAAAGTCCAGAGTGCTGGCCGCCGCAGCGCACTAGTCCAGTGCGGGATCGCAAGAGGACGTCTGGGAAGGCCAGGAAAAGCCTTTCCCGCAACTCCGCGGCCGATCCGGACCCCAGGAGGACAGCTGGTGCCCGGCCAGTAGGACTTAGGAAGTCCAGAGTGCTGGCCGCCGCAGCGCACTAGTCCAGTGCGGGATCGCAAGAGGACGTCTGGAAGGCCAGGAAAAGCCTTTCCCGCTACTCCGCGGCCGATCCGGACCCCAGGAGGACAGCTGGTGCCCGGCCAGTAGGACTTAGGAAAGTCCAGAGTGCTGGCCGCCGCAGCGCACTAGTCCAGTGCGGGATCGCAAGAGGACGTCTGGGAAGGCCAGGAAAAGCCTTTCCCGCTACTCCGCGGCCGATCCGGACCCCAGGAGGACAGTGGTGCCGGCAAGTAGGACTAGGAAAGTCCAGAGCGCGGGCCGCCGCAGCGCACTAAACCAGTGCGGAACCGGAAGAGGACCTCTGGTAAGGCCAGGAAAAGCCTTTACCAGAGCTCCGCAACCAACCCGGACCCGGGAAGACACCCGGTGCCGAGGACTAAGACTTAGTCCCGACACGAAGCCCTTCTCACGACTAACACTGCAAGGTTCCTGTTCCCTTCTTTCCGCGACCAACCCTGTTTGGCAGTGCGAAAGCACGGCCCCTCTTTCCTAAAAGAGGGAAACATTTCTCCAAAACACTCAAAACCCTGTTTCAACCCCCAACTCGAACGAGGGTGGTTGACGGACGCCCCACCAAGACTCCCGTCCCCTGCCGCGGCCCACCCCAGTCGCCGACTGAGTTTAGCCGGCCCAGAGCGACACTGGGAACTCTGATAGAGAAAGGTGTGGGCAAAAATCTACTCAGAATACAAAGATCAAAGTGAAAAGTATTATATCGGTGATATACAGGTAATATTTGATAATGGATATATAGATGTTGATAAAGAAAGAATTCAATTAACTCGCGGATTACTCGAATTATTATTCAAAGCGAGACCAAACAGAAATCTTTATAATAATGATGACCTTGACAAGTACAACGTATCTTATTACTTACTGGCGTACATTTAGATCGAAGAGGCTATGTTAAACATAATCATGGAATTAAATCGCAATTGATTCAGAAATTATTTCCCAGTAAAAAACTTGTTAAAAGAAGGGACAAGGTTTGTTGAATTTTGCAAAAAATTTCTCATGAAAGAAATTACCAATACTTTGATAGTTTTGATGAACTAGTGGAAAGATTAAATTTACTCTATTCCTCAAAAGCTTCTGGGAATTCTGCTCATGATGTTGAGATTTCATCTATACTAGAAGAGCTCAGAGAAGCAAAACTAATTATTTAGTGTCATGATGACCTTGCATCGATTCGGACGGATTGAAACACCTACTGCTACCGCTTCAACTGCTGAGGTTTCCTGTAATATTGATGTCATAACACAGACTATAATTGATTCAATAAATCAGCAGGGAATCAGTGAAGCTGTTAAAAGTTCATTACAGACTTTTAGTGCAAATATTGATAAAGTTATCATAGAGAGAACACAAACTCTACAGAGTGCATTAGGAGAAGTGAAAAATTTATCAGATACCTTTTCAACCCAGTTGGTTAGTATTGACAAAAATAAGGTTGATAATCTTATTTGGACGAAAAATTGAAAGCCATTTCTGATAAAATTAAAAATTTAGAGATCTTGGACAGAAACTATCTTAACACTAAACTGAAACAGCTTAGTACAGAAATTTTTACTAAAGTGAATGAAACACAACCGTCAGTAATTGATATAAATATTTAGATACTGTTTTGGAGAAATTGACTAGTAAAAATATAACTAAGGAAGAATTTGAAAAAAGATTATCTGGAATGGCAGACGCAATAAAAGCTACTATTTTGATGGGATTAAACATTCGTTACAAAGGATGCTGTTAATGGTCTGATTAAACAAATTACTGAGCAATATGCACAAAAAACTGATTTAAAAGATTTTATTAAGAAAGATGAATTGGATCTTGCTGTTAAAAAGGTTAATGATGAACTAACAACCTTGATTACAAATTCTGAAAAAGATTCTGTGATGAGACTGCAATGTTCACCCGCTTTTATAGATTATTTAAAATTATGCATACACATAATGATAGTGAAGGAGACTTTAAAGAGGTTATCAACTTGCCCAATGAGTATTCTCTAGTCTTAACAAGCATAAACTTAAAAGTTTTCTTTCACGCTCGTGGGAACTTAATGTCAGTGGAATCGAATTTTCCTAAGAGAACTGCACCGATATTGATGATGTTGATACCCCAAGTGATATAGGTCTGAGAATATCTATAGCCATTTTTGGAATGCTTGTTCGTACTAAATTTACTATAGATATTCTCGGAGAGCACACTTAAAAAGCAACGCCCGCAGGTTTGTACAGCACATAGAAAATTTGTGAAATTTTTCTTAACTGTCGGGTGGAAAGCAAACCAATCAGTATAAAGATGGATTCATTCATTTAGCATTCACTTTAATTTGACAGTATAAAGATGGATTCACTTTAATTTGACAGTAGAAATATGGATTCACTTTAATTTGACAGTAGAAAGATGGATTCACTTTAATTTGACAGTAGAAAGATGGATTCACTTTAATTTGACAGTAGAAAAGGGAAAAAGGGAAATTTTTTTTTTTTTTTTCCCTCACTGTCTCTCTTCCTCCCCCTCGTCCTCACTGGGAGAGGGGTGAGGGAGAGGGAGAGGGAGAGGGAGAAGGAGAGGGAGAAGGAGAGGGAGAGGGAGAGGGAGAAGGAGAAGGAGAGGGAGAGGGAGAGGGAGAAGGAGAGGGAGAGGGGGAGGAGAGGGGGAGGAAAGGGGGAGGAGAGGGGGGAGGAAAGGGGGAGGAGAGGGGGGAGGAGAGGGGGGAGGAAAGGGGGAGGAGAGGGGGAGTTTGCGCATGCGCAGAGGGGGAGGGGGGAGGGGGGAGGGGGATTTGCGCAAAATTTTTTCCTTATTTCTCGCGGATTGTGCAAAAAAACCCGTCTGAACTCTTGATATTAAGCTACTTCAGTCCAGTAGTTGTGATGATGCCTATAACCATCCTCCAGTAGTTGTAACCATCCAGTAGTTGTCTACTGTTGTAACCATCCTCCATCCTCCAGTCCAGTAGTTGTGAAACATGCCTATAACCATCCTCGTTAAATTAAGAATCCATATGCGTAATTTCAAGTTACTCAGTCCAGTAGTTGTGATGATGCCTATAACCATCCTCCAGTAGTTGTAACCATCCAGTAGTTGTCTACTGTTGTAACCATCCTCCATCCTCCAGTCCAGTAGTTGTGAAACATGCCTATAACCATCCTCGTTAAATTAAGAATCCATATGCGTAATTTCAAGTTACTCAGTCCAGTAGACGTGATGATGCGTCATTCGTGAATTTTCCTATCCCGTACTTTAATAAGCCAATTCTTTGCTTTATTCTATTTTAGTATTCATTTTGAATCTGACTTTTTTGCGACTCCCACCAGCGGTCAAAGACTTTTTTTTTGCTACTGGTGCCTGAAACAATTTTCAGTTTTTTAGTTCTCGGTAGTTAATTTTATTTCATTTTCTTGTAATAAGTGTTGATTTATTAACTCGATTTGTTGCATTGTTAAATTCTGGCTATAGAGAATTATTGAATTGATTAGATTATAAGGAGTACAAATTGGGTTACCGAGATCAAATCCTATACTATTAAACGAGCAGCTTCTGTTTATATGTTTGGATGTTTAGATTTTTTTATGTTTATATGTTTGTATTTCACCGGATCTCGAAAACGGCTCTAACGATTCTCACTAAATTCAGAACATAGTAGGTTTTATAATATAAAGATTCGATTGCACAAGGTCTCATACCTGGGAAAAATCGCTGAAGGACATTAAAAGGATGATTATTATTCATCCTTGGAAAACATATAGAATATTGCGCAAAAATTTTCCTTAGTCTCGGGGTTGTGCAAAAAAAAAACCCGTCTGACTCTCAATCTAAGCTACTTCTGATTACAAAGTCGTGTTTTTGATGTGGGGTACAATGTCTCGGTTGCACTGAAGTGAAGTTGTTGAAGTTTAACTGTGATTAACAGCTAATTAAAGACTTGACTATGATAAGATGCTAATTGAAGACGACTTCCGCTTCTCTGATTGGTTCTTGTGGATTTAAACGTCAATTAACGGGAAACGCGCCAATCATGCTCCCCGTCAGCCGAGCCTTTCAAAACCTCTTCGAGGGAATTGGTTGACGGTCTACGGTCCCGACAACTAGTCCGCACCTAACCAGTAGGGGATGGCTGTCGGGGAGACTCGGTGACGCCAGCGTGCAAGGGGCTGGTTGTCATCACTGAACCCGACAACTAGCTCCTCGCACGCTCACGTTTAAGTACCGGGGTTTCCGCGCCTAGTCATTCATTGCTTTTGATATATTACTTCTGAAAATGCTTGCCAATTCAATAAGATAAACATTTTCAAGTCAGTTGGATTCGGAAAGAGAAATAGGCTATTCCATTTCATTTTTGAAGTGATAGAAGTGACAACATTAACAAGCTTTTCTTCTAATAATCGAATTCATAGAATGTGTGAAACAGTGTCTGTGATGTACTACTTCCCCGCCGCTTAGCTGGTTTCAATGCCCGATAGGGGATCGACTGGCGGGGAGCTTGGTTGTCGGAGACGATCACGACAACCAGACCCCCATATCTAGCAGGAATCGGCTGGCGGGGAGTTTGGTTGTCGTGAGCGTGTGAAGAGCTTGGTTGTCGCCGACAAGTAGTTCCAGTAGGGGGATTAGCTGTCGGGGGACTAGTTGACGGCAATGGTAATTGTGCCAGGGGATCGGTTGACGCCTGTGGTCAAAATTGCCAGGAGCTTCGTTGACGGGAAGACAGGTTGGCGACGACTCAATTATTCACAATTTAACACATTCTCGGTCTAAACGGGACGTTGGCTAGTAGTTGTAGTGAAATTCATTTTGAATTGTAAGAATTGGTTTAATGGAAAGCATGATGTTTTTTTACGAAAATCTGACAGTTTGAAATGGATTTCTCCTCGTCTCTCCTGGTTTTGAGATCTCCCGCCTTCTCTCGTGTTCTTTTCCTCCATCTACATCTTTCTTTCATTTGTTTCTTCTTCTCTCCTGTCTTAGTATTTCCTTCTCCACTACATCCTCATTTACTTTTCTCTCTCCCTCCTGTCTACTCATCTTCCCCCTCTCATTATCCGTCTTCTCTGCCTCGTCATATCTACTTTTATTTTCTATTTTATACTTCTTCTCTCCCCACTCCTCTTTCTCATCCTTCATTTCCTTCCTGTGTCTCTTATTTTTTTCTCACGTCTTTTTAATTTTTTTCCTCCTCGCTTTCCCTTTATTCAGCAGATTTTCTTCTTTTTGTTCTTCATCCCCTTCGTTTCCTTCTTCATTAACTCTCCTCCGATTTCATGAATCAATTAAATTTAAATCCTTCCAAGTGCCGATTGCACAAAAGCCGGCTAAATTTAACCGTGATAATTCCACGAGAACCAATCAGAGAAGTCGTCTTTTCAAAAAACGCTTACTCTGGTTCTCGTAAAGTTAAACATGGTTAAAATTAATCGGCTTTGTCAGCCGGCCTAAGTGTGATACAATTACTAATAATGATTATATTTTATATTTATTTTATTATTCATTCATTGTACAATAGACTATCATCATAATATAATTTGTTATTATGACATTAGAGGAAAAACTAGGCTGAGCATGTACTATTTCTCTCCAAAAATTTGATAGAATTTATGTTGTTCAAAGTATACGGTATAAGGTTATGTAATCACACACTGCTTCGTCACTAATTATTTTTATGATTTATTTGCAGATTCAATGTTTGATGATGAGGATGATGATGATTTAATGGAGGAGGCGGAAATCGATGACATCGAAGGCTGTTTCCAGCTACAGGTGCAACCAGATCTTCATTGGAATGGTGACCATTGCAGTACCAGGCACAAGCTATATTGTAAGAAAATTATCTATGTTTCCCACGTGTGTGTCATTATCTATATAATACTACTAGCAG
>NW_024092487.1:0-16244 GCF_014356525.2 Nilaparvata lugens | reverse complement strand
GATTAAACAAATTACTGAGCAATATGCACAAAAAACTGATTTAAAAGATTTTATTAAGAAAGATGAATGGATCTTGCTGTTAAAAGGTTAATGATGAACTAACAACCTTGATTACAAATTCTGAAAAAGATACTGTGATGAGACTGCAATGTTCACCCGCTTTTATAGATTATTTAAAATTATTCATTCACAAAATGGGCTACGATATTGTAAGGAATTACGCAAAAGTTAGTTTTAATATGAATTGGATAGAGGCTAAACAACATAATTTGACTGAGGAACAGGTGGGAGATTTGATTACATCGAAAATGGGTCTTGGTCAATATGCTGGGTTTGTATTAGCCCCAAAAGAAAATCTATAACGAGCGGTAAGCATTGTAAGCAGAGCTGGCGAGGGAAAGCAGCAACGTGCAAGGAGGGGCCCGAATTGGGTGCATACCAGTCTGCTACTTGTCTAAAACACATAGGAGCGCATCACCATTTCTCTCTATAACCTTGGCACGAGCGATGGATTTCACTACGTAACATCACATTAGATAAGGAAAGTATATCACGCATCGAATTGCAGCAACAGAAGGTGTCATTTGCTTTGAAACGTTCGAACTGATAAGACGATAAAATGAGTGCTTATTTCGATTGCACAAGCTTTAATGAATTTTCAATTGATGCAGACCCGCAAGCAAATTGGGGTTTTGACCATTTGGCTAACGATTGGTTTACTGTAACCAATGTCACATTTCCTGATAGTGGTGAAATTTGCATACACATAATTGATATTGATAGTGAAGGAGACTTTAAAGAGGTTATCAACTTGCCCAATGAGTATTCTCTAGTCTTAAACAAGCATAAACTTAAAAGTTTTCTTTCACGCTCGTGGGAACTTAATGTCAGTGGAAATCGAATTTTCCTAAGAGAACTGCACCGATATTGATGATGTTGATTTGAGCACACCAAGTGATATAGGTCTGAGAATATCTATAAATATTTTTGGAATGCTTGTTCGTACTAAATTTACTAATAGATATTCTCGGAGAGCACACTTAAAAAGCAACGCCTGCGGTTTGTACAGCACATAGAAAATTTCAATATAAATTTGTGAAATTTTTCTTAACTGTCGGGTGGAAAGCAAACCAATTGTATTAATTTTACAGTAGAAATATGGATTCACTTTAATTTGACAGTAGAAATATGGATTCACTTTAATTTGACAGTAGGGAATTTTTCCTCCAAAAAGGGAAACTATTTTTTCCCTTTTTCCCTCCCCCTCGTCCTCACTGGGAGAGGGGTGATGGAGAGGGAGAAGGAGAAGGAGAGGGAGTGGGAGAAGGAGAGGGAGAAGGAGAGGGAGAGGGAGAAGGAGAGGGAGAGGGTGAGGGGGAGGAGAGGGGGGCGCAGAGGGGGAGGGGGGAGGGGGAGGGGGATTTGCGCAAAAATTTTTCCTTATTTCTCGGGGATTGCGCAAAAAAACCGGTCTGAAGTATCTATATGAGTCTACTCACAAGCAATTTATGGTCAGTTGCCAGCTCTGCCCCCCTTATGACCTTCACATCGCATACAGCATAGTTTGTGTTTCTTGTGTACACCATGTAGTCAATTACACTCTCTGCCTGTCTACCCAAAGCTGAATATGTAACTTGGTGTATCTTTTTGTGGTTGTAAAAAGTGTTTCCAATTATAAGGTTGTTTTCCAGGCAAAAGTCTATGATCCTTTCTCCATTATCATTCAAGATTCTATCCCCAGCAAACCTTCCCATACAGCCTTGTCCTCTGTTCACCTCACTCCCTATTCTTCCATTCCAGTCTCCCATTATGATAACATGCCTACTTCTGTCTCGTGCCTTATCCATTTCCTTCTGTAATTCTTCATAGAATGCTTCTTTATCTGCAATGTCGTAATCTTCTGTTGGGGCATAGACTTGAATTACTGTAACAGTCTCTTCCATCTCCAAGTCCACATACATAATCCTTGAGCTTACCGCCTTCCATCCAGTCACTTTTCCTTCCAGCTCACCTGACACCACCACTCCAACTCCCTCTCCTGCTCGTCTTGTCTTATCCACTCCTGAATATCTCAAACAATAACCTCCGTCCAATTGCACTTGACCTTGGCCCTTCCTTTTCGTCTCACTCAGTCCCATCAGTTGCACCCTGTATTTTCTCATCTCCTCCACCAATTCCACCTCCTTTCCATTCAAAGTAGTCACGTTCCATGTTCCGAATCTGATTTTAGTCTTGTTCCTTTTATTTGTCCTTGAGTCGGTCCTGTTCCGAGGCTGATTTGATTTCTCTGAATCCGAGGTTATCCAGCGTGTGGGGGATTAGCCCAACGACGCCTTCTTTGGAGTACTTCTTTGTCTGCCTCCTACCCTTCGACCTGTCCGGCTTGGGTGGCCCTGCTGGTAGTTACACTACCGCCGGCATAGCTCTCTGGGTCACAGGAGTACGCAAGCCCCTCCACCAACGACAAGGTGTTGTACTCCCTAGGAGGGGACCTTGAAAATTATTTTTATAAATAAATTTTTATAAAATAATCGAAAATTATTTTTATAAATAAATTTTTATAAAATAATTGAATTGAGCTCTTCCCCCTGGACCCCCGACTGGATCGTCCAAAAATGAGATCAGCGGGCTCGCTTCGCTCAAAAAACGCAGATTTTGGGGGTATCTTTGACGTTATTGCAAATTCCTACTAACACAACATTTATTACACCCTAGCTGAGCTTCTGTACTAAATTAGAACAATTTCTGTTCATTTGTTCTCGATAAATCTGTGAAAAAGCAAAAAACGCTAATTCTGGGCGTATCTTTGACGTTATTGGAAATTCCTTCTAAACACAACATTATTACACCCTAGCTGAGCTTCTGTACTAAATTTGAACATTTTCTGTTCATTTGTTCTCGATAAAGCTGAGAAAACGCAGATTTTGGGCGTATCTTTTGAAATTTTTCCAAGTCCGTTCTTAGTGCGCCTCTAAAGGGCCAACTGAACATACCTACCAAATTTGAACGTTTTTGGTCCGGTAGATTTTTAGTTCTGCGAGTGAGTCAGTCAGTCAGTCAGTGAATGAGTGCCATTTCGCTTTTATATATATATAGATGCTATGTATTACAGTACATTATATGTTATCTCCACATGACGTTTGTTTATAACATTTGTAATGTTCGATAACAACAATAAAGATTGATTGATCTAAATTGTGTCATTTTTTCAGGGGATACCATGGTCTACTTGCATTTGGATCCAACTTCTCAGTCGTAACCACGGACACAAATAATGTTCAACCCATCCAGTGTCTCACAAAGCATAGGGCAATTGTCAATAAGGTAAGAAAAATTATTGTACTCCATATCATGAGATAGAGCAATCGTCAATAAGGTAAATAATGTTTTATGAGATAGCATAAGATGATATCCCATTGTATTGGTCATTAATTTTATAAATTTCAAGCAGATTTTTTGTCAACTCAAGCCGATTACTGTCGACCACTGTCGATTATTACTGTGTTGGAAGGGTAAGAGTATAAGAACGGCTTATTATGAGAGACTACCAGCGTCACATAGCTCATGCAAAGAGAACTACTAGGGCTATACTTGATACTTACTTACTTGATACTTGTTGTCGTTGTCGAAGACTGGAGATTCCAGATAGACATTGTCACAAGCAATTTTGGTTGTTAGCCATTTTGGCTAGTTGTTGAAGTAGAACTGCTTCAAAAAAGGGTCTCATCCTCAAGCTCAGCAAATGAGTAGAGTGGCCTGTCGTTCAGCTTCTGCTTCACTGTGCTTAGCAATTTATCACGTAGTAAATTTCTCACTTTACTGGGCAGCCTTTTGAACATCCGAATGGCTGCTGCTGGATAGCTGTTGTAGGTGCTGCACTATCTTGTGTGGGATGCCTCGGCGAAATCAGCAGTATTGTGGCTTTCACCTCTTCTCGTCAAGGCTTCCTGGTTGTCCATCAGATGTGTGAGTGAGCAGAGCATGTACTGGCTGTAGATGGTGAGGATCCCCATACCCCTGAAGATAGGTTTACAGTGTCCTTATTTGCAGAGAAAGTGATTGTACGGAGTGCTCTTTTTTGGAGGAGCAGCACATCCTTTGCTGCTGGCACATGTCCTTACATGAGATGGCTGTGAAAGAGTGAGTGATATGCCATCTCCAAACTCTCCCTGTCTGAGCTTTATTAGCAGGTATATTACCCTGGATAGCTTTCGGCACACTTCCGACACATGGTGATTCCATCTCAGCCTGCCATCCAGCCAGAAGCCAAGCAACTTTACTGGTTCAGCCTCCTGTTGTCTCAGTGAGCAAATGAGGTTTTGTCCTCATTCAGCTTGAGTTTGTTTGCTGAGAACCACTTTTTGCGTCACGTAGTAGTTCTGCAGATCTTGCATTTGCCTCATACTTGTTGAACCACTTGCTGTTATTGTAGTGTCGTCTGCGAAAATTACTGCTTCTTCGTTTGCCGTGCAATCATTCATGAAAAGAATGGCTATCGGCTTGAGTTAACATTGAATATTGGAACATAAACGCCCAAAACCATGCGATATCTTCTTATGCCATCTTTTCTCTATGCTATAACTTATCAGCGCTTTGGAACAAAATGAGACAATTGCTATGTATTATTAAAGGGATTTAGAATAGAAATCATAGGAAGGAACCTCAATCATGTTCACTGTAAAATTGAATGATTTGAAAGAAAATTGATTCCCATGAAATCTGATCAGGGACATGTTTTATCGAATTTGTAGTTACTATGTACTTCATATACATGAATAAGGATATCATTGTATGCTCGTTTGTGCAAGTGCACGTGATATCATGCAAGACAAAGCGTGCAAATGAGAAACAAAATCTGGAAAGAGTCATACAAGCACGTTGTGACTTGCATGTAGCTGCTCACACTGAACGCAACCAGCAAGTGCACGCGTTCAATGTGAGTGTTCCTATTGCTCTTTCCACATTTTGTTTCTCATCTGCAAGCTTGGTCATGCATGATCTTATGTGCACTTGCACATACATGACATACGACAGTAAAAACATTTGATTTGATTTGTTACATGCATCAAATGTGATCATACCCTAAGGAGCCTTTGCTCTAGTTGACCAGTCAAATTCCTGTAAACACATATTATAATATACTTGCAATCATACATTTTAAAGCTCCCCGGCTTGCGTGACAATTATTGTTTTGTATCATATAAACCATTGAAATTTAAAAATGGATAATTTACTGCTAGACCTGATATTTGAGTCCAAGGCTCAACTCACACTTCCTCGAGTCAAATCGTACGACTCCAGTAGAGGATACTTCAGTCTCTCGACCTTACGACTTTCTTGCTCATTGTCACTACTTCAGTTCCATGCTACTCCATTTTCTAACCTTACTTTATTAAAAATATAAGATCTAATTTGTCACTACTTAGCATGTAACAAATTTTATAATAATTATCATGAATATATTGTCGTATCTAATTCTTATTATTGTCTTATCTAAATTGATAAAACATCACTTTCATCAAACATAACCTCTCTTTGATTAAAAAATGCATAGTAATACGCAACTCAAGTCGAAGCTCGACCAATATGTCGAGTCGACGCTTGACTCAGTCTCACTGTCGCGAGGTCGCGGAGACTAGAGTCGACTGGTCTGAGTGGCACCATTTGAAAACACATGTTTCGTCGAGAAGAGACTAGATTCGCAGTCTCTTCTCAAATTGAGTCGCGTTAGTGTGAGTTGAGCCAATTGCATTTTGTGCCCTAGGCTCAAAAGCATAGGTTGAATTAAGGCTCAGGTTGAAAAGAGACTCGACTCTAGTCGATAGCATGTGTTTTCAAATGGTGACACTCAGACCAGTCGATTATAGTCTCCGTGACTGTCATCATAAGCATGAAATACTATGACAGCATATGCTTGAGAATGTACAATAAGTTGCCATTGGATATCAAATGTTGTGAAAATATTGTTATTTTTAAAAAACTACTTTTTCAGTGGCTGGTTTTGAGACCTTTCTATTGTTTGACAGAGTTTTTCGATTCTACTTGATGTAATTCTACTTTGTGACTTTAAACTATTGCTTTGACTTTATTATTTTGTAATTGTATTACCTTTGTCAATTACCTATATTGGTCTACGACAATAAAATCTATTTATTTATTCATTTGAAAACACCTGCTCTCGACTAGAGTCGAGTCTCTTCTCGACTTCAGTCGCGTAAGTGTGAGTTGAGCTCTTATTTCATCGGTATGCATCGCACGTAGTTCTAAGACATTTCCCTGATAAACTGAATTAGTTGAAATTTCCATATCTGTAGGCTATACTATTCAATGTTTTATCTACCTACGTTGCAATGTTTGAAGGTTCTATGGGCTCCGAAAATTGAGAACTGCAACCTGGTGACTCTAGTATCGTCGGATACAGCTGGACAAATCATCCATTGGAATATTGGCTCTGGAGAATGTATAGCCGTTTTTCAAGATGGTACAAAGGGAATTTTGGGTCAGTACTTACAATTATTTGTTTCAGCTCTGAATAGTAGGGCTAATATCTATTCAAAAATGAAGAAAAATTGAACAAAATGTGAATGTACTCCTATACTCTAAAATATGAATCTACCAAGACAAAAGTCAGATCCAGCAGAAGTAGATCCAGAATGATTTAAATTTTCTTATTTATTCATGTATTTTTTATTCAGTCATGTACAATTACACTCATGTGAGTAGGTAGAACAGGCTTATGCCCAAAACTGTCTCTTAAATTTTTACTACAGTCCGAATCAAAATGTAGGTTAAACTATGATATGATTACTCGGAAATTTACTCAGCACATCTTCGGCCGAACGCGTGAATAGATTTTATGAGATTTGGCAGGAATGTCCTTCTCAAATATGAAACTATGTAACTACATTTTAGCGCTATAGTTTTGTAATCAATTTTATATCACCATCTCAAACAGGTTTAGTACCTCGAGATGCAAATACTCAATTGGCATTGCATTTTATTTTGTAATAGTATCTTCTCATGTTGTAAAATTTGTATTACTTTTATTGTGTATTTCTAAGATGTTGTAATTTTATATTTCTGCCAATAAAACATTTTCAATTTTCAATTTTTCAAAATGTGTAAGGTTGGTAGTATTGGTAGTATGAAGGAAAAGGAACTTTTCCTATATTCCCCATTATTACTTTAAATACATTATCTACTACTGAAATTGGAAAAAATCAGACTATAGAATTGATTATATTAATCAGCTGTTGAGTGGATTATGAGTGCATGCAATGATGCATGTGATTAATAAATCAATGCAACTTGATAACTAGTAGTTCTGTGAACAGTAGACCTTGTGTAGTTATAAACCGCAGCCTCCTCTTATACTGTCCATCAGAGTAAATCCTGTCTGTATGTCGTGTCGGCGAGATATCGGTGTGAAAACCGCTAATGGCTGTTGGGGCTTGTGTATCAAAAATGCTAACATCAAAAGCTAATCTCCTTCATTTTTACTTCTATTCCTGACATACTGGCAACTGGACAGCCCGAGTTCAAAGCAGAGAAAGTTCAATAGACAATACTATGTTATTTTAGTTATTAATTGCATGCGTTATTGCACTCAATCAATAGTTCACTTAATAGTGCATAAAAAATGCATTATTTAATGAGGCATGCAATTTACAGTCTACACAGTAGCTGATTTTTTACCAAGTTACATCAGCACCTCCGTAAACAAAGCCGTAGTAAAAATAAAAATTAGTTGATTTCAGCTGATCTATATCAGCTAGTGTTTTTATTGGTCTAGCAGTCCTACCTGTGCTGACGTCACACGAATGCACTACGGCTTTGTTTACGGAGATAGTGGTTACATTGAGATAATGAATTGCATGCGTCATGGCATGCAATTTATAATCAACTCGACAGCATATTTATGATGAATAATTATTCTATAGTCTGATTTTTACTCTAATATTGGCGTATGAAGGAGGCTCCTTTTTCCTTTTATATTATCCTTGAAATGTGAAATTTCCTAAAACCTTGTACATACGTCGACGCGCAATTTAGAAAGGAACATACCTGTCAAATTTCATGAAAATCTATTATCGCGTTTCGCCGTAAATGCGCAACATATGAAGATATAAACATTTAAACATTAAGAGAAATGCCAAACCGTCGACTTGGATCTCGGACCTCACTTCGCTCAGTCAACTATTTATCTAGACTTTTCGTTGCTTCAAGTCAGGCTATCCAGTTGACAGTCTACTTAGCAACGTTGCCATTCTCTCTAGGGATTAGGATTTTATCAGAGAAGGCTGTTGTTTAATGTAACTGCGCAAGGTCAACTGTTCGCAGAGGTCTACTAGCTATTATTTTGTGAACAGGACAAGAAATATAGGTGAATTTTCGTTTTCACGTTGGAATGGTTATCCAAGTTGAAATGTGGTCGATTTATATTTCATTAGAGAAGGCTGTTGTTTAATGTAAACTGCGCGAGGTCTACTGTACACAAAGATCTACTAGCTATTATTTTGTGAACAGGACAGGAAACATAGGTGAATTTTCGTTTTCACGTTGGAATGGTTATCCATGTTGAAATGTGGTCGATTTATATTTCATTAGAGAAGGTTGCTGTTTAATGTACCTGCGCTAGGTCTACTGTTCGCAGAGGTCTACTAGCTATTATTTTGTGAACAGGACAGTTAATATAGGTGAATTTTCGTTTTCACGTTGGAATGGTTATCCAAGTTGCAATGTGGTCGATTTATATTTTATTAGAGAAGGCTGTTGTTTAATGTACTTGCGCGAAGTCTACTGTTCGCAGAAGTATACTAGCTATTATTTTGTGAACAGGACAGGAAATATAGGTCAATTTTCGTTTTCACGTTTGAATGGCTATCCAAGTTGAAATGTGGTCGATTTATATTTTATCAGAGAAGGCTGTTGTTTAATGTACCTGCGCGAGGTCAACTGTACGCAGAAGTCTACTAGCTATTATTTTGTGAACAGGACAGTTAATATAGGTGAATTTTCGTTTTCACGTTGGAATGGTTATCCAAGTTGAAATGTGGTCGATTTATATTTTATTAGAGAAGGCTGTTGTTTGATGTAACTACGCGAGGTCTACTGTACGCAGAGGTCTACTAGCTATTATTTTGTGAACAGGACAGGAAATATAGGTGAATATTCGTTTCCACGTTGGGATGGTTATGCATGTTGAAATGTGGTCGATTTTTATTTCATTAGAGAAGGCGGCGTTTAAATGTACTTGCGCGGGGTCAACTGTTCGCAAAAGTCTACTAGCTATTATTTTGAGCACAGAACATGAAATATAGGTGAATTTTCGTTTTCACGTTGGAATGGTTATCCAAGTTGCAATGTGGTCGATTTACAGGCATGGAATGGGTGCCTTCTGCCGACGAGAGTTGTCTGCTGTTGGCAACACTGCACGCGCCCTACCACCTCGTCATCTGGGATGTCCTCAAGCAGACCAAGCTCTGGAAGAAGGGCTTCACAGATACACTCATCAGCTTCAGCTTTAATCCCTTCGATGGAACCCGGTTGGCATGTAAGTTTACATAAAATATTACCACATAAACTATGCATAAAGATGAGTGAACTGAATTGAATTGAATTTTATTGCCAAAAATCACTTACAAATACTTGTACAATAGAATCATTAGAGTATGCAATATACAATTACCTACAAATAGACATTGATTGTAACTTACACAACAATAATTATCAATGTAATACTCGGCACTGCCAACATAAGATTCCTTGTATATATTTGTATATTCCTTGTATATTTTAAGATGAGTTGGCATAAAAGATTCAATTCAATGTATTCATATTTGCTGTAAAATTACAATTAGATACTTCAAATCATAGAGCCTATAGTTTTGTATGGCATGGAAAGTTGGCCCTTGAATTCACAACATATGAGTAGAGCTAGGGCAGTTGCAATGAAGTGTCATAGAAGGACGGCTGTAAGAAAATTATTGTTTATAGTTTATTATTTTGAAGGGACGGATTCAAGGATCCAAAGGTTCAAAGAACCCCACACGTCAACCGAAGCTTATTATGTTCACAAGTAGTATGTTAGTTAGGCAAACCAATACCTGTGTTCTTTACAAGAACCAGGAGTTTTTCCCTATACTAACATCCCATTCATCACCCGGTTGCTTGTTGCAATCCAGTGTGATATGCTTGGCAGTCTCTTCAGACTGATTAGTCCTCGTGACCTACGTGAGTTCCACTCCTGGCCTTCTTTGAAGGTCCTACCGCTGAGGAAGGGGTGGTCAAGCTGCCTCTAGGGCGCCCGGCCACCCTTGACCCACATTTGTGCCTGGAGTTTCACCCATCTCTGGTCTCTTGGGTTTTTCTTTTTGCCCCTCCGAAACTTCGCAGGGTCAGAAGCCTCACCTCTCCCAAGAAGTTTTGCCTAAATGGCCGTTCTTCTTTGAGGAGTGGTGAGTTTTGGCCTCTCCACCCTCAAACTCGTGACCTACTTGAGTTCCACTTCCACTCCTGACCTTTTTTGTAGGTCCTTCCGCTGAGAGAGGGGACGCCAAACTGCCTCTAGGGCGCCCGGCGCCCAGCCACCCTCGACTCAGCCTCTTGACCCACATTTGTGCCTGGAGTTTCACCCATCTCTGGTCTCTTGGGTTTTTCTTTTTGCCCCTCCGAAACTCTGCAGGGTCAAAAGCCTCACCTCTCCCAAGAAGTTTTTCCTCAATGGTCGCCCTTCTCTGAGCAGTGGTGAGTTTGGTCTCTCCACCCACAAACTCGTGACCTACGTGAGTTCCACTCCTGGCTTCTTTGTAGGTCCTTCCGCTGAAGGAGGGGTCGCCAAACTGGCTCTAGGGCACCTGGCCACCCTAGACTTAGCCTCTTGACCTACATTTGTGCCTGGAGTTTCACCCATCTCTGGTCTCTTGGGTTTTTGTTTTTGCCCCTCCGAAACTGCCTGATGGGACAGATCCCGTGGGTTTGAAGGCAAAGCAACTTCTGGAGTTGCCTTGAGGTCCATTTTAGTCGCCTCTTACGACAAGCATGGATACTGTGGGTGAATTCTGGTTTGTAAGAACATTAAGGTGGGCCGTCTACTAGAACCGTTTTTGTCCGAACTAGCATCGGCCGAAAACTACCGAACGATCCCCCAACAAGAAAGGAACAGATCTCGTTCATCGCAACAGATTCATACGGCCGTGCACGGCCGATCAATTCTTCGATTCGAATTGAATGGGATTTACCGGCTCTATCCGGCCGAACTAACTAGTCGAGCTGAGACAACAACGTGTTCCTAACCTAAAATTGTTTCAGTCTTGTTTGTTTTTGTTTTTTGAAGTTTTATAAAGTAACTATGGACAATGAAAAGTTGGTAAGTTTGGTTCAAGAGCATGTTCTATTGTGGGATATGCGAGACAAAATATATCGTCGTGATGTTCAAAGGAGTCTGTGGACAAAGATTGCTAAACAAATAGGATCTGAAGGTAAGATATTGTAATGAATAACTAATTTAGTGGATATTTGTTTATTCAATTTTCAAAATCTCAATATAATCATTGTTTATGAAAAATAAAAAATTTTGGTGGCTATGATAGTAGTTAATTAAATAATTAGCAACTATACTGACGTAAACGGTTCCAATGGACGACCATATTCGGCCGAATTAACGGCCGGCAGATTCGTCCGATCCAACGGCCGAACGGATCGGTTGAATACGGTTCCAGTGGACGGTGGGACCATCGGCTGAAATTGAACGTTGTAATGAATTGTTTTGTAAACGTGAACGTTTAAAGTTTAAATTTTCACTAGATGAACTAATCTGGTAGTTCATTATATTTCTTCATAGCCTACAAACTATTTGGCAACGTTGTGGAGCTAGAAAAGGTTAGAAGAACTATCCTAACGAAAGATAAGTATTGCAAACCGAAGTTAATCAGATGCTCACCTTATAACGTGAATCATACTATATAAACACAACGACTGTATGATGATGTCCTATAGTGAGGTCCACTTTATAATAACAGTAGAGAAAGATAGGAGAAAAACGTTGCCGAACCTCTGTCTTATCAATGCCTTCTATAGACGGTAGCTGATACAGGTTTATTGATGTAATATTAACTGTTCATTCTCGTTTAAAATAATCAATTATATTTTATTAAGCAATAAATTATATTTTTAATAATTTCATAATGAATTTACATAATTAAGATGAAATTGAAATTTGAAATTTATTTGCCAAAAAATTCATACATTACAAAAATTTGAAATAGACAAGTCTTCCAAAAACACAATATCTTAAACTAAGAAATAACATAGAATAGAACTTGACTAATCATGAAAACCTAAGATAAAAGTAGAATTTTTTAGGCGCCACCAGCAAAAGAGAAAAAAACATCTTGCCCGCTGGTGGGAGTATTAAATAAATAAATAAATAAAAAGAAAAACAAAAACTTGAAAAAGTAGATCAACTAAAAAGAATAAACGAGTAAATACATAGATAGCTTAAAAACGAATGAAAAACAAAATTAAATGAGAAAAATTTTTTTAAATGAGAAAAAAAAGACAAATCAAATTGACACTACCACCATTCCGCTCCCAGTGAAAAAAGGAACCTCTCCTTAATCCAAGTATCAATCATTCTATCTTGGACTTTTAATTCAGAATCAAATGGTAAAATATTTATAAATCTAGAGCTCATATACATGATCTGTCTTCTTAGAAAGCTCAACTTTGAATCGTGGATAATATATTTCAAAGATGTGTCAGGTCTTAAGTTATAAAACAGTTTATCATTCTGATAAATGTATCTTTGTTTTTCACAATATGTTTAAGAAGTCTTTTGAAATAAAGTTGCCTTATTGTCATTACACTAAATTCAACAAAGAGGGATTCACTTGAATATAACCTAGGTTTTTTTTTAAAATTGTCTTAATTATGTAATTTTGAATCAAAAATAAATTAAGAAATATATTGTTAATTCGAAATGTATTGTTGATTAATTATTAATTCTACATTGTTGAAAGACGATCTGGCAACAGAGCAAAGCGAGAAAGAGATAGTGCTATCCGCTTTGTTGGATGAAAGACAAGGATAGCAATACCTTTGATCTGCCATTATAATGTGGACCCAACTTTAGTTGCTTTCAGTTTTCATCGTTCTTGTGAAAAAAATTGTATTTTCTGTTTCAGTCTTGTGCCCTGACTGCATATTATTCGTTGACGATTTCAATGCTTGCAAGATACCGTCGACAAATGGCAGAAAGTTCTACATTTCGAGTCCAAGACTGACAGATGGCGCCGAAGATGTCACCAGAACTCGAGACCGACTCAAGAGACTCATGAAAGGATTGGTTGTTGCAGAGACTAAGCCTCGGTAATTACATTTGTGTTCACTTTCATTCATGCATTTATTACATCGAGTACATTGTAATTTTTTGTGATGAAGAATCGATCAATCAATAAAGTACATAACACTTGGGGAAGAGAACAACTGGCTTTAGCCCAAAACTGCTCTTTTTCCAATTTATTCAATAAAAAAGTAAAAATTTAGGTCATATTTGAATTTAGGTTGATTATTTGTTTATAATTTTCAAACGTAAATGCCTGGTTTCATCAAGCTCGGTCAATACATTTGAACATGTCAACCCGGGTGTGATTATCAAGTGCACTGAACTATTGCATAGAAATCATAAATACCGGTTGACCCACGTAGAGGTTTACATGTTTAATTTTATATTACGTGCCCAGTCTTGCACCGAATTATTTTAAATTTTACACAGTTTACAAAGTAGGTTCTGAAAATATTCTGGGAAAATTTCAGCTCTCTAACCTTCGTAGAAACGAAATTCAATTCAATTTATTTTTTCCTTCTGAATACTTTTCGAAGCAGTTACATAGAATCTTGAGCAATAAAGTTTATACAATTCAAGAAACGATATAATATACTTACTAAAAACAAACAACCAAATATAGAACTATACTAAACAATAAAACTCTTGAGCTATCACAATTTTATTTTGTATAAAATTCTTGTATCAGATAGGAAAGAGCTTACATAGGCAACAAAGGCCTGTGCGTAAGCTCGAGTTATCATAACAATATGCGTTATATCTATAATTATAAAGAGAGATCTCAATTTTTATTAGAGATCTAAACTACATTGAAATAATTTTCAATGATGAATCTATAATCCCCATGCATTAAGAAGGGATAAAAAAAAATAGGAAAACTAAATGGCGGCATATTGGAAATTTTACCAATTCGCTTAATACTTTTATGAATTATTATCTTATTTGTTTACTACGTTGCAGTAGTATTGCCTCATTTGATGGTACCAGAAATGGATCAAGCAATCTTCCAACAAGATAGTGCTCCACCTCATTTCGCAAATCATGTTAAGCAATATTACTAAATGACAAACTTCATGGCCGTTGGATTAGTCGTGGAAGTGAATTTTTAGATTGGCCGGGGTGGCCACCAGATTTAAATGTTTGTGACTTCTTTTTATGGGGTTACTTGAAGGAGAAAGTTTATACCCATAAATTCAATAATGATGTGGAACTAAAACGATCAATAGAAGAGGAACTTCTCCGGATACCGCGAAGTTTCTTTGTAAGAGCTTACGAATCATTTCTTAAGCGCTGTTATCAGTGTGTTGCTGTGGATGGGTTTCAATTTCAATAATTTTGGACTTTTAAGGTTTTTTATTAGGCCTTGTTCTAGTTGTTTCATTAAAAATTTATATTGCCCTAAAGTGCAACAATAAAAATATTCTATAAAACCAAAAACACCTTTTTAATGTTTTCCAATATGCCACTATTTTGGTTTTACAAAGGTTAGGGAGTTGAAATTTTCCCAGAATATTTCTAGAACCTACTTTGTAAACTGTGTAAAATTTAAAAAAAATCGGTGCATTAATGGGCACGTAATATAAAATTAAACGTGTAAGCCTCTTCGTGGGACACCCGGTTTGTTCCAGTGCACTCTTCGTAAACCGTAGCTGATTTGAGCATGCTCAAATCTCTTGACCGAGCTTGGTGAAACTGGGTCCAATGCTCTGTTTCTAGAACACTTATTAAATATAATAAACCAATAAATATGAAGGTTTGAGATTGCTCAACATCATTATGTTTTCATGTCTGTTTCCGTTGATATGTGTGTAGAAAACAATAGTCACAGTAATATGATGAGATTCACGTTATAAAGTCCGTGCAAATGATAGGACAACAAGGTTGCCGAGTCTCTTTTTCAACGCTCTCTATATTATATAGATTTGATTCAAGTCATCCAAATAAATCCAATATCATATAAATTGTTTATTATGTCAATAATGATAATGTACATCTCAAATATATTTTATTCATATAGAAAATACAGAGTGATTATAGAAGGACTTTACAACTGGTTAGCCCAAATTACAAGCGAGAGCAGAGGACTGTCGATAAATATAAAGAGCAAAATATTGAATGATAATATGCTAGAATAAAGAGAGCAATAATTAATAGATTGAATGTAGTAAGTAATATTTTCAGCATTAAATTTATACCAGAAGTGACTTATTTGGTTACTCACCAGCAAGTAGTTTTCTTCAAATACTAAATACCAACTTACTCCAGGAATTGGAATTAGGTTTGTGGCAGGACAAGACGTAGTCGGGAAAAGGTGTTGGCCTCTCTTGTACATCTGCTACCCCTACCCGATGTATGTTAATTCTCGCATCAATTTAATTACTGATCAGTCCGAAAATTGCTTGGAAGATAACTTTACTATATTGACTATTACTTTACACTGCTGTACAATTCAAAGTCCGATCGCACTAGTTGAATATTTCAATTTATATATTCACAAATAACAAGGAAAACTGTACTTTTTCCCAACTTGGGACAGTTAATATATCGATAATAATTTTAACACAACGACGAACGTGTAAAATTGAATTTCAACGGCAACAATCGAAAAAAAAACAGCAACGATCCTGTTTTTTCACCGTCCGATCCGAGCCGACAACTTCAACTAACGATTATGCGATAGAATAATCTAAATACTAACTTATCCGCTAGGGCGCAGCAGCTGCCGGCCTCGCCACTACAACTACCGCTAGACTTAAAACCAATTTAAAACTAGACTTAATCTAAATACGCTAAAGGGCGTCACCAACAACTTTGAAATCACATAAATATTTATTGAAATTACTCACAGAATTGAGAAAGTACAGAATGATAATGTAAATCTCAAATATATTTTATTCAT
>NW_024092486.1:0-16341 GCF_014356525.2 Nilaparvata lugens | reverse complement strand
TATTGTACCCAAAAATGTTTTATTATTGTTATTTATTGTATTTATCAATGTTAATATATTTATTTATATGTTTTATAATTTATTACCATTAGTTTATGCCATGTTTGTTACTAAAAAACCTCAATTGAATGCTAGTTACCACAAAAGCCTAAACCATGTTGCAAAAGAAAGAACTGTACCTGATATATAGAAAATTATTTATATTAAGACCTAGGAATTACAATAAAATATAAGCCCCAGAAAATTTATACATCAAAGTTATTGTTTGAAAGAAATCAATTATAAGAGAATCTCAAAGTGTAATGTATGGAGTTAGGTTGGCGGCCTTGCGAGCGGCAAATTAAAAAATACTGTGTTACAAGTGTTGGAATGAGGAATATGTCTAAGATGTTGTATTTATGATATTTTTGTATTGATAAGGAGAATTTTATTATTGTATTTGATAGAGGTCTAAGAGGGGCGCAGCAGGTAAGATCTGCTAATTATTGTAAAGTTTTGAGAGTATATTTTTGTAGACAAAGTATGGAATATGTCGATGTGTTGAAGGATTGAATTTCATTAAAAACATTGTGATTCTCAAATATTTTGAATTTAAATCCAGGGGCGCGTGTAATATATTTTAATTTGGATAGATGAATAAAAAATCCCTAGCTGAAATATTTATAGGTCTAAGTGAAGTAATTGGCTAATATCGCCAAAGAGATAATGTAAAGATTAGATAATATCAGACGTCCTGGCTAAACTGTACAACAGCCTAAAAGGGATGGAAATAGTTTTTGCTAATATATAATATTATATAAAATATTGAAAATTGAGGTTTGGCATAAACATTTAGTGATCGGCAACCTAACGATCAACTGAGCCATACAACGTAGAATCTGACCAAACACCTTGGCAGAAATTTGTTGTGGCAAGGCAGTATGCAATTTGAGGAACTAAAGGTCTCATGTGACTAATTATTATGATGTATGAAACAAATAATAACCTATAAAAAAATTACTTAGCATGTAGAGAGCATATTTAAAAACCCAATAAAAATAATTAAATATATTAAGGAAGTAGGAGGTTACCAGGTGCATGAATACTGTAATAATTTGCATGCACCAATCAAATAATGGCAATTGATAGGCGGCAATAGTGAGCCGATTCAAAATATTTGTATATATTTCTACAAATAAATAGAATTTATAAAAAAAAATTGTTATATAGTCTATGTTTTGGATATGGCCCGAAGGCAAAGAAATTATTATATATATAACATAAGTAATAATTTAATATTTTAATACAGTCTATTTGAGCCTTGAATGGCGGAGGACTAGAATATTCAAATTATATGTAAATTTAGAAATTGGAAACGAGAATTGTAAAATTGAGAAACAAGAACCACACTCGCCTGCCAACTGCCACCATGAGAGGTCACTAAAAATTATAGAGTGTAATACCTTGCTATATCTTGTAATAATTTAAAGTTAAATTGAATTACAAAACTTCTTATAAGACTTTGTGATGCTCTTATAAAGCAAAAGTCATTTTAAATAATTTTGTAACCCCTTGGAAGAGATGACTCCGGCTACAATAATCCAGGACCACCAGGAGTTGGATCGACATCAGCAGCTCATAAGAAAATTCCGACATGTGAGTGAAAAATATTGAAATAGTGATAGGGCGCCCTCAGTGCTTCGAAATTAAATAAGAATCAAAGCTAGCTCGTCGAAAGGGTTTTCTTATAAATTAAGAATTTGGTAAAAAATACTTGCGCAAGTAAATGTAATATTAAAGGTATTTTATTAGAAAGTAACGAATCAATCTACATATCAGAAGATCTATAAATCAAAGGAGTATAAAATCTAGGCTGTTAATACACATTCATATGATCATTAATTTCTGCAATATAATTTGCGATAGTTTGTTGTAGCTCTGATTCACTAGATGAATTGCTCTATTTATTCCTTCAGGTGCGGAATCTCGCACCCTGAGATAAAATATATATTCATTACCAAGAAATCTATTAGATACTATAGAATTTAATATATATATTTGGAATACTAGTTTGTCAGTTTATCATGCTGACCTAAAAATCTATTCAAAATAGAATTGTCCAAGTCGACAGGTATTGGCAAGCTGATATCGCAGCTACATGCGAATAAATGCATATGATCATAAAAATAAAAGCACATGGTAACATTTCGTGCTATAAAATTTAAAGAATAGTATTGGCCTGTGATATTTTATTGATCTCGATTATTGTTTTATCTTATATTATATATTTTTTGTCGCTCTATATATTTTTTGCTCTGATTTATTTTTTTTTTGCAATATTTGTTAATATATGTATCAAATTGTTTATGGTGTGCAATTTATTTTCTATTCCTTGATACTATAGGATAAGTACCATATATATATATTTTTTAATGAATTATCAGAATTATTGTGGAAGCTCATATCTGGGCCTATAAAGATTTTTATGAGAATGTATCATATAAAAAACCACGACCTGATTTTTATAATTATTAAAATATTTCATGCTCTACCGACTGATGCCAAGCAGGAGGCTAATCATTATTTAACTATAAAAAAAATAACGTGACAGCTTCAGGTATGATTGGATTCTACCTAAACTGAATTCCTAGTTATCATTCTTTTGAAATTAGGTAATTGTTCATAATCATATAAATTTTTGTACTTTCATACCTTTAGGATTGCTAAGAATTGCAGGATTTTTTAGGAATTCATCTCTCGACTGATTTATTAGTCAGGTTAGGATTCTCATCTTTACTATCATTTTTCAAGTATTTTAAATTTTATTCAATTAAACATTGCTAAATGTATGTTCAATTCAATCATTACTCAAGTCATTATTGTTCTATTAATAGTTTCAGCATCAATATATTCTATGTGTATTTCACATTAATATTGAAATTCCAATTTCATCTTTGTATTATTCAATCTTTTACGCTCACAGAGGTAACGTCATTTGAAACATTGTATCACTAATCTTAAACGTACTAGCAAAAAGCCTAGGTACAATAAACAACTTAAGTGCATTCTAATTCTTTTTATTTTAATTACAATTACATTAATTTAAGCATTCCAATAGTTACATTCAAATATCAGCATTACATACAGATAATAAGAAATTTATTATCTATCACTCTTCAATTATTGGTCATCATTATTGCACTACTTTCCTGCATTCTACTTGTGCTCAGATGCACATTAAACCAGAGGTATTTTTTCGGATCTACACATTCAAGGTATGTAAATCCACTCATAGCAAATAATGGAGAGCTGTCAGTGCCTAGATCAAATATAAATCTCACCTATACACTTTCACACAGTCCACTACTTTGCAGATCGGCCTTACAACCCGATCTACTGATAGTGAACATTATTTCTTGGTCCTCGGGGCTGGATGGTCTGGCATCCTGTGGTGATTCGTAACTATTTTATTGGACTGCTAATTTTCAAGTTTCTTTTTGGGTACCTTAATTTTTTCAAGTCCTCTGTAGTTAGTTGAATATACCTAATACAGGTAGAGCAGTCAGTGTCCATGTTTATCAACTGCATTCTAGCATACATTAGTCTTACATCATTCTAATAATACTCGTATATATTCCAGTATTGAAGGGTGAACCAGCACTGCGGCCAGAAAGATACACTACGTTGTATCGGCGCAGTGAACGAGCCAACCTGTAAACTGTTCGTGGACCCAGACCTGAGCAAGAGCCGATTCCAAGCACAGAAGCATTCTGAACACTGCTGCACCTCGCATCTTGCCAAGTCTAAAGGCAATTCATCTGGGGACCGAATCAGTCGCTGGCTATTCAATTTGTAAGACCGAACCATTTATCAATTCTGTAAATTCATTTTACTGACATACCTTTTGTAATATCTTTTCTCTGTGAGCATCATAAAATTTTTAGGATTACTATTCAATTTTTTTTCTTTCAAGAGACTTATCTATTCATCAATTCACTTAATATTTTTAAATGCATTGGATTCATGCGAATATTAATACTTACCACTCATTGGTGCTATCTTGACAAGCAATTTTCATTGTGCTACATCGTTTTATTGCGGTCATTCAACATTATATTTGTATATATCTATTCTTATATTACTCAAATATCTATTAATTCTTTCAAGTCCATATATATTTTGTACAATTCAGTATGGAGAATCCAAACGACTCGCTCATCACCCTTGAAGGTGAAGTTTCTCAAGGTGAGGTCAGACAATGTCCGTCTCCCACCATTCCTAACAATCTTGACACTATCAATCGGCAATTGATTCGATTAATTCAAGATGGTGTTATCAAAGAAATTCAAAATCGTTATGACTACTTTTTAGCTGAAGATCTCAAACAAGAGATGCTAATGCTTAAGAAAGTTTTTCATAGTACTACTGAAAATCTTTCCAACAAAGGTTGGCCTGTTGACATTAAACTGTGCCACCAAATTCGCCAGAATTTTGGTACTCTTAATGCCATACGTACTTTCTAATGCCATATATGAATATGAATTGAAAACTAAAAGAGTAAGTGATGTCAGTTCCCCATCTCACTCAAATCATGTTGATTCTCCTCACATGGTGAGCGCTCGCCTACCTGACATTCCACTGCCAAAATTTGACAGCAGTCTCATTGCCTGGCTCAATTTCAAATCGACCTTTACAAGTCTTGTTATCAATAACCGTAACCTTGATAATACATTGAAATTTCATTACCTGCGTCAGGTCCTATCTGGAGAAGCACTTAACAGAATTTCCAATTCTCCTTCTAGAGATTTTGAGTTAGCATGGGAACTCTTGACCCAACGATACAATAATTCATTATTAATTGCCGAAACTCATATTTCAGCCATACTCAACCCTCCTAAACTTGACTGTAGATCATCCCAATCGTGGAGATTATTTATTGACAATCAAAAGACAAATATCTCTGCTCTTGAAGCCCTTGCGCTCAATATTAGTGTGAAAGATCTCATTTTTATTTTTCTCACTGTGTTGCGATTTGACAATGATACTATTAGAGATTGGGAGAGATTTTGTTCTACTAAATCTAAACTTACCATTGATTGCCTTTGGGACTTTTTAGAGTCGCAACATAAAATTGCACAAGCACTGTTGAGCTCATTCAACAACACATCAGTGCAACGCAATACGCCAGCTAATAACCAGCCTAGCACCAGTTGACAACCATCACAGCCCAAAGCCAATATTATGAATTTCAACACTTCAAATTCACCAAATGTTTTCAACAGAGCATCAACTTCTGAGTGTTACTTTTGTCGCAATGGCTCTCACAACATTTTCAATTGTAATCAACTTCTCAAAATTCCAACTTCAGAGCAAACCTCTGCTGTATTGAAAAAATCTTTGTGTGTCAACTGTATTTGGCCATGGGATCGAGCTCACCAATGTCAAGGTTCCTGCAAGATGTGTAATTTACGACATCACATGCTACTTCATGGGTCAAGTCCTGTCCCTAAGAGGTCCAACTATGTCACAACATTGAACCATGCGCGCAATCCAGTGAAAAATCCGTCACAGAGCATGCAGCCAGCCATTGCAAATGTCATCATTGTATCCAGCATCAATGAACTCCAATTCAGCAGTGCCGATGACACACATGGTTTCACCTGTGCCGCAAATGTCAACTAGCCTTGTCCAGCAGTTGCCGACTTCTAGTATTGTTGTCAATTCAATTCCCTCTAGACCTCAGTCATCAAATTCTGAGGGAAGTCGTCAATTTGATTTGTC
Organism: Nilaparvata lugens; assembly: GCF_014356525.2. Lineage (NCBI taxonomy): Eukaryota > Metazoa > Arthropoda > Insecta > Hemiptera > Delphacidae > Nilaparvata > Nilaparvata lugens. The sequence goes on along the minus strand of NW_024092486.1, from coordinate 10,581 downwards.
TCAATCCAGTTTGCAGCCTGCCACAAATGTTGTTGAATCTCACAATCAGCCAGTCAGTTATGCCCACAGCACACCACAGATCAAATCCATTGATAGCAGATGCACTTGCATCATGCCTACAGCCCAGCTGATCGTCTTTGACAAGAGTGGTCAAGCTGTAATTTGCCGCACACTCCTCGACAGTGGCTCTGACAGCTGTTTTATTTCACGTCAATTAGCTACTCAACTTCAATTACCCACTATTTGTACTGGCAGCACAGTTCACACTGTATCTGGCAGTAATGCTACTTTATTAAATTTTGTCATCTGTAAGTATTCACTCACCTGACCGAACTTGGTCAACTCACATTGATTGCATTGTCACAGAGAAAATTGTTCCTAGTGTTCCACCATCTGGACTCAACTTTTCAGATTTCAATATCCCTTCCAATGTCATTTTAGCCGATCCTACCTTCTTCAGAATTTCAGGAGTGGACATACTCTTAAACGTTGATGTCTATGCCATGCTTCATTTACCTGGTCAGATTCGTCTGTCCGAAAGCTGTATTCTTCAGAATACCAAGTTAGGTTGGGTAGTCTTGGGCTCCATTTCTGCTTATAAATCATCTGTCACCCATCAACACATTTCCAATTTCGTTTCTAGCATTGAACATGTGTCCAACGCAGACATCTCTAAGCAATTGGAAAAATTTTGGTGAATTGAAGAAATTGATAGTGAATCCAGCACGCCAGCAGAACACGCACAAATTGAGCAGCACTACATTGAGAATGTTCAACGTCAAGATGATGGCAGATTTTCTGTAGCCTTGCCGAAAAAAGATTCATTTCATTCGTTAGGTCAATCTTTCAGACAAGCATTGACTCGCTTTCACTCGCTTGAGAAACGTCTTGATACTCATCCTGAACTCAAGAAACAATATATACAATTCATGGATGAATATATTGATTTAGGTCACATGTCTCTTGCACCACCTTCATCTCCATATGATCCATATTATCACATTCCTCATCATCCAGTTTTCAAGCCAGATTCCATGACTACCAAACTTAGAGTTGTGTTTGATGCTTCAGTGAAGTCCACTTCAGGATTATCACTCAATGATGTTCTTCACCTTTTGAATGTCAATCCTCATACGCTTGAAGAGAGGTATTTGGATGTGTTGAATGATGTGGGGCTCGCTTGCTGTGTCGACAAGGTTACTAGGCCAGCTAGTAATACATGCATCGACCACTACTTTGTTAAGTTACCACACTTGTACGAAGCAGCTACAACTATAGTACAAACCTCAATTACCGGCCACTACGCCGTGTGCATGAAATTATTCACACCCAACAAAAAACCGCCCAATAGAGATAATTATTACATGAAAATAGATTGGAATAGCGTAAAAACACTTTGTCTTTGCAGAATTGGAACCATGTCACAAACGAAAATAATATCAATCTTGCAACTAATTCATTTATACAAACTACACAGAATATTATTCAACAAATGACAACAAAAACTAAATATCAGCTAAACATACAAAAATAAACCATGGATTACTAGAGGACTTATTAATCCATATGCAATCGTGATAAATTGAGAAAAAAACTTAATAGACAACCTTTGTATTTCCTTGAAAACTGAATTTACTTGTTTTAGAAACATGCTACATTCAACTATAAACACAGCAAAACATAATTACTACAAAAATAAAATCGATGAAGTTTCAAATAACCCACACAAGTTCTGGAAGGTAGTAGAAGAAATCTCTGGAAAAGCCAAAGGACCCCATTCATTCCCAATCGACGCATTTGCCCAAAGAGGAGATCTACTTCAAAACTAACATTAAGGAATTGGGAATACTTTTAATCAGTATTTCACATCAGTTGGGTCCATACTCACTAGCTCCTTGAATCCAGTAGGGTAATCAGAGATCAGAGATCAAGAGTACCATACGTGGTTGATGCTGTCTTCAAATTGAAAGAGGTGACAAAAGAGGAATTATCAAATGTAATTAATAGCCTCAAAGGCAGGAGTGCTCCCGGGTATGACTGTATTCCAACACGGATAATTAAAGACAAGCCTTCATACACTAATAAACCCAATACACCACATAGTGAATCCTAGCATTCAGACAGGACAGTTCCCAGAATACCTAAAAATAGCGAAGATCATTCCAATCCACAAATCAGGACCCAAAAACGAACCTACAAACTATAGACCCATTTCTCTGTTATCTACTCTGTTGAAGATCATTGAAAAATGCATTCTGAATGGGCTAATTAAATTCAATCAAATTTTGTTGTATAACAATGAATGAAATTTGATTATAAACTTGGCAGTGCTAATAAATTTACTTGGAACTATAAGGAAATGCTATTGAAATTGGGTAAGAGAGAACTAAAGAGAATAAGAGGAAGATTTGGTAGAAGGAGGAAAACATAAGAAATTTTCCTACAATCACTGATAAGAACATTTGACGGGTCATGTAGTTTCTTGGCATTCTTGTTTGAAAAAGTGTCTAACGAAAATATCAATACTATTTCTTGGGAGTAGACATTGTATTTTTTTACTCTAGCTCTATGTTTTTAGTGTTAAAAAAGTTGGTGAATCTTTCTAAATGTGAAAATATAATAATTATTCTCAAGTTTCAATTTAGCTACTTTAGTCACTTTGGTTTTAAAATACCTAGGTACGTAGTTTGAATTTTTATAATATTAACCCATTCAACCAGAAAAGTGTCAAATTTGAAATCTATCATATCATGTGTTATAAGCTTTCTTTTCTTGAAAAAGGTACTGAATGCTACAGTGTAGGTAGCTTAGTTCAAGATTTATGAATGAAGCCAAAGATGTTCAATTGTGTGATAATTATTACAGCATTGATCATTGATTGTCAAATGGTTATTCCCATAGGGATCCTCAGAATATTGGCATTTTAGGATGCAGTTCCATGCGCCACCAGTTTAAATAAAGAAGCTATTTATAGATAGAACTTAGGTCTCCTCACTATCTAGCACAAATCGTCTATAGAAATTTGCCCAATGATATCAGGGAGGCTGAGAGCTGCAGCGATGTGGTGTATAAAAGGAAGCTGTTTAAATGGTTGATTGGCATAGGTTGGGCTGGAACCGAGGGCTTACTTCATTCCTATGCTTCTTAAATCTCTACAATTTAATAAATAAATTGTCACAGTCTTGAGTCCTCTTGCTCTTTTTTTTTAGCTCTTTCTTTCCATTTAAGCACTCTTCACAAATGGTTACAAAAACAGTGGTAGGGAAGTGCAATAGTCTGTAGATTGCACTCTATCATACTAGCATATATGTTAGGTTAACTTAGTATTATGAATGTATATTATTTTGCTTATAACTATTTCAAATTTAATTTACTTTTTGTTATATTCTTGCTCATAGGAACTCTCCCCCATTCACAGATGTATAGTCTTCTTGGGGGATTCCACTTTTCAATAATGTCACATTTGTCCAACAGTCCAGCCTGAGTTGTTTGACACAGTGCTCAGATTTTGTATGCATTGTATCGCATTCATTGCTGATATAGCGAAAATGTACTGCCAGATTCTTGTTCATCCAAATGACAGAAATTTTCAACGCATCTTTTAGAGATCTGATCAGAATCAACCTATTCAAGAGTATCACTTGAATACTGTCACTTATGGCACATCCTCAGCTCCATACCTTGCTACGCTCATGCTCAATCACTTAGCAGATGTTGAATGTTCACTGCACTCAGCAGTTCACCAAGCCATTAAGGAAGATTTTTATGTGGATGATCTTATCAGTGGTTCATCATCACTCTCATCAGCCATAGAGTTGGCTCATCAATTGCTTACTACACTTAATAAAGGAAAATTTGAACTCAGGAAGTGGTTGTCTAATTCGTCAGAATTACTTTCAACAATCCCAGCTCATCTCATTGAGACAGCTACATCACGACCATTATCTGATTCAAACAACAGTGTTGTTAAGGCACTTGGTCTCATTTGGAATTCTATGGCTGATCAACTCACTATCTCATCCAACATTTCAGAAGTTGTTCATCAAACATCTTTCACTAAACGTCAATTTTGTCATGCATTTCTAGCATATTCGATCCGCTTGGACTCATACCCATTGTCATTCGTCCCAAATTGTTATTCAAAAACTTGGCTCCATAAACTTGATTGGGACCGAAAGCTACCATCTGAGCTTCTCACAGAATGGTTATCCATACTTCATGATTTGCCAAAAAGTGTGAATGTTTCTATTCCACGTTGTGTTTTGCCACCTCTTCAGAGGTTGACTTGGAACTGCATGCATTCTCTGATGCCAGCGCAACAGCATTTGGTGCTTGTCTTTATGTGCGCAGCTCATCATAGGACGGAGTTCAAGTTAGATTGCTTACGTCAAAGACCAAGGTAGCGTCCATAAAACCATTGCTCACAATTCCTTGTTTGGAACTCCAAGCAGCATATTTGTCATCAAAATTAGTTGTGAAAACAATTCGTGCTTCCAAGCTCAAATTTTCCAGGGTATTCTTGTGGACTGATTCCAAGGTTGTGTGCGATTGGCTCAAAGCTTTGCCAAACAGAGTAGATATCTTTGTATCTGTTCGTGTCTCTACGATTCAGAATCTTACAGCAGATTTTACATGGAAACATGTCACTATGAAACATAATCCTGCTGACCTAATTTCGAGAGGTTGCACTCCAACAACACTCATCAACAGTTCACGTTGGTGGAACGGCCCATCTTGGTTGTCCAAGCCAGAAGCTACATGGAATGACATCTCCTGTAATGTTGCAATCATCCGTTCTATCTCATCACATGCCACTAGAGTCACAACTTCAGTGTTGAACAATATCATTCATAAATTGTCTGATTATCATCGCATCATCCGTTCAACAGCATACGTTCGTCGTTTCATCCATAGCATCACTCAACGTCATCATCCTGATCAGCGCAGAAGTGGTCTACTTACAGTAGAAGAAATTCAAGAGGCAGAAATTGCGATCATTCGCACTGTTCAAGCAGAAGCATTCACAGAAGAGATTCGTCTTCTCCATCAAGGCAGAGAATTGCTTCCATCTAGTTCCTTGAAAGCGCTATCGCCATTCATTGACAACGACTCATTATTGAGAGTTGGCAGCAGATTGAGTCAATCGGACTTGCTGTATGACTACAAACATCAAATCATCTTGCCTTCTAAGCATCGTTTCACTCGCGCGCTCATCATGTCATATCATTGATGTCTCTCTCATGATGGAGTTCAGAGCACCATGACTTCATTATGTCAGCGTTATTGGATACTATCTACTCGTGGTACAGTCAAATCAGTTTTGAAATACTGCCATTTATGTTTTCGCTTCGCCAAATTTCGTTCGGAACAAATCATGGGACAACTTCCTCCTGTCAGAATACAGTCTGATTTTCCATTCTATAACTCTGGCATAGATTATGCTGGACCGTTTTCATTGCTTGTTGGTTCCAAGAAATCACGCTCATATTTGAAAGCTTATTTAGCTATCTTTGTCTGCATGGTCACGAAAGCAGTACACGTAGAAGTCGTCTCAGAGTTGACAATGAAAGCCTTAATAGCGGCACTCATACGCTTCTCATCACGTCATGGTATTCCACACACCATCTTTTCGGACAATGCAACCACGTTTGTAGGTGCAAACAACGAACTACAAGATCTACATCAATTCTTTGAGTCATCTAAAACTCAACAAGATATTCATAACTGCATGTCGGTTCCCAAAATCAAGTGGCACTTCATTCCACCTCACGCCCCATCATTTGGAGGTCTGTGGGAGAATGCTGTCAAGAATTTCAAGAAAATTTTCAAAGTCATCACATTCAATCATATTCTTAATTTTGAAGATATGACTACATTCGCAGCTCAAATTGAAGCTATTCTTAATTCTCGTCCACTCGTACCTCTTACAGAGGACCCTCAAGATCCTCAGTATCTCTTGCCAGGTCACTTCTTAGTTGGTCGCCAATTGACTGCATTGCCCTTCCATTGCCCACCCACCACCCATGTTGATAACAGGTGTCGTTGGAAACTTCTTCAGAAAATAACTCAAGAACTTTGGGACAGATGGTCTAAGGAGTACTTAGTCACATTTCAACACAAGCACAAATGGCTTACTGAATCGGACAATCTCACAGTTGACACCATGGTTCTTCTGAAAGATCTCAATTCTGCTCCTTCCACATGGAAGTTAGCTCGCATCATTGAAACTCATCCAGGTGCAGATGGAAAAGTTTGTGTTGTTACAGTGCAGACTGCACATGGTAGCAGAGAAAACTCCTATAATAACTCCTAGTAATTCTGTGATGGTAGGTTCAAGAGAGCCATCTCTAGCCTCGCTCCACTTCCAGCATTTGAAGATGATTAAGTTTCTGTAGTCATTCACTACTTGTCTTTTGTATTAGCATTTATTCATCATATTATCCACCTATTATTCATATTGCTATATTGTATTTCTATTTGACTCATCTAACATATATGTATTTTTTCGTACTCATCATTTTTTGCACTCGCTACGTCTTGGTTGACAAGACTCGTTCCTGCATCGAGGGGGGAGCTTTATGTTAGATTTCGTCTCATATTTTAGCCAGTATTATGGTCGTCCATCTTGTTCTTGTAATATTTGAATCTCTACCGCTGCTACAGCCTCTGGACAACATTTCACTTGTCATGCGATCTCTGACGTCACAGTGTCATTGATCGCTTGATCGATAGTAGCGCTAGTTGTCGTCTGCTTCTTTCAGTGTTTTCTAGTTTAATATTCGTCTATAAGTATTTTGAATTGTAATTTCATTGTTTTTGAACCTCCATTGGTATATTTCAACATTCACATCAATCTCAACACCATTAGTTCGCTTAATATCAATTTTATATTTTCACTTCATTCGATGAGTTTGTGCGCATCACTGCCGATCACGTCATGTTTCCGCTATGGGTAGTTCCTGTTTCTTCACCCAGCGAACAAGACAGTGTCACTCTCTTTAGTCAGCCATACAATGTCACATCTTCATTTGATGTGTCCATCTTAGGAAAACTTTATCCATTTTCATCATTCATAATGTCCTAGTTTCTGTGCTTATTCGATAACCATTCAATGCATTTATCATCAGTGAACGTCTTTCAACCATAATTTCCATGATTTTAACATACCTTTCGGGACTTTTCTACTGAGCGTCCTTTTTGCAAATCATGCTATGCTTTCTGCGTACCACGTTTTCAATTATTCATCATATTAGTGTTATGAACTGTAAGTAATTTCAACATTCTTTTCCACCATGAATTCTACATGAACTTTCAACAATTCTCAACATGAACTTTTGATTCAATATTTATCACTTTAATTTTACTGAGCATCAGTACACATTATTTAGCGGTTACATTCATTTATCTTGTATGCTCGTAGGAGATACATTTCAACTTGGGAAGTTTTGTGCAAGTGCAGCTTACCTTATTCAACATTTCAACTTGGGAAACTTGTGCAAGTGCAGTTTGCCCTTCATCGTCAACCACTACTCATTTTTAGCTACTCAGTCTTAGCTACTCATCATTTATTTAGTCGAACTTTATCAATCTCAATTCTTACTGATGCCAGTGATTTCATTCGTCAAGAACTTTTTATCTCGTTATTCAAATATTTATTCACCTCAATTACATCAACTTTAGGACATAACCTCAAACATTTTTTCTACTTAATTCATGGTGGAATTTTTTCCAATTAACATTCAATCAGTGAAACTCATTCAATTTGTGAAGTGCCCATTCGTCGTTATATTCATTACCAACTTTAATATCGGAACAGTCTCAACTTTCAATATCTCAACGTATTCAAGTCAAGTTCTCTTCCGCATCAGTCACCGTTTATCAGGATATAGTCAGGATATCAACATCATTCAACTACAATGCAACTACAATGTACTTGACAGGAGTCAAGTTTCATCCACAGATTTTGAGTCACCGTAGGCCTATCACTTCGGCAACACATCATTAATTATTCAGGGAAGTCTTATTCTAATATTCACATTTTGTACTTACCCTTTCAGAGGCACTGTGTTTACTGGTAGTCTTCATCCCATCAATTTGGTTCTTGATTAACTTCTTATTCCTAAATAATAACTATTTAACTACTATCAATCATTCAATTTTATCTTATATTATTATTACTTATGTGATCTACATATGGTAATTTTCCCTATGTAATTTGACATGCATTGAGCTGTCATTTCCCAGCCCGCTTATGTCATACAATATGCTGAGCTTCGTCTCCTTTCAATATTGTATTTGGTATTTTTCAACTTTTTCTATTTTTTAATTATTAATCGAACCTTCAGTTCTGGACAGACTTTCTGCTCCTTCTGTGTACACTATAGCCAAGTTGCTATAGTTGTCCTCTTTCAGTGTTACAAAGTCAACTGCTTGAAAGCTTCAGGTACGATTGGATTCTACCTAAACTGAATTCCCAGTTATCATTCTTTTGAAATTAGGTAATTGTTCATAATCATATAAATTTTTGTACTTTCATACCTTTAGGATTGCTAAGAATTTGCAGGACTATTTTTTAGGAATTCATCTCTCGACTGATTTATTAGTCAGGTTAGGATTCTCATCTTTACTATCATTTTTCAAGTATTTAAATTTATTCAATTAAACATTGCTAAATTGTAAGTTCAATTCAATCATTACTCAATGTCATTATTGTTCTATTAATAGTTTCAGCATCAATATATTCTATTGTGTATTTCAACATTAATATTGAAATTCCAATTTCATCTTTGTATTATTCAATCTTTTACGCTCTGTAAGCAATATGTGCCTACACCGAGTATGTAAGGGTGGGAAAATGAAAAACAAGAAATGATCGTACTGGTTTTGATAATTAAAAACAAAACAATAAATTATTAGTACAAAAAAAAATTAGAATTATAATTATTAAATTATGAAATAACAATAAATAGATAAATACTTTCAAGGGCTACTCGCTTGGCTGCTAGTGAAGATTAAATTGTTGTGGTTATGGAAAAATTAAAACAATGACTCCGTAGTCACCTACCTTTTGATAAATGGCCCCCAATTTGGCATCCACTGGTTAATCGCGACGTTAATTATTAATGAAAAATAAATAAAAAAAAACTGATCTAATGAAGTGGGTTCAGATCCCTTCTATTAATAATACAATTCTCTTTAAACTGCCCGAACTGTGACAGGAAAACTGTATATAAAACAAGAACAAAATCTATCCCCTTCACCAGAACAGCCGGACTTTTACTCTCAGTCCTAACGAACGAGCTCACACACACCACTAGTAAAATTTTGGGTATTAATATATAACTCAGTCAATGCCAACCATGAAGCCATTTCAAATACATATTTTTATCAGTCGCACAAGCCGAGCACGTTTGTTATGAAAACACAAGAGAAACTACAATAATTTTGATAACAAGTGAAATAAACAATCCTTCTGTCGATGACAAAACTGTTCAAAGGCAGAAACACCGTTCATTAAACTTTTCGTAAAATAAAACTCTAAAATCCTGATCAATATGAGATAAATATATGAATCATATATATGTCCCATATGACCAGGTGACAGCTCACAGAGGTAACGTCATTTTGAAACATTGTATCACTAATCTTAAACGTACTAGCAAAAAGCCTAGGTACAATAAACAACTTAAGTGCATTTCTAATTCTTTTTATTTTAATTACAATTACATTAATTTTAAGCATTCCAATAGTTACATTCAAATATCAGCATTACATACAGATAATAAGAAATTTATTATCTATCACTCTTCAATTATTGGTCATCATTATTGCACTACTTTCGTGCATTCTACTTGTGCTAAGATGCACATTAAACCAGAGGTATTTTTTCGGATCTACACATTCAAGGTATGTAGCCTAAATCCACTCATAGCAAATAATGGAGAGCTGTCAGTGCCTAGATCAGATATAAATCTCATCTATACACTTTCACACAGTCCACTACTTTGCAGATCGGCCTTACAACCCGATCTACTGTCAGTGAACAAAAATATATTGGAAACGTTGAGGTGCAGTTCAGATTTGACATTCTTCTTTCAACTGAAAGACTGAAGGTTGGGCTTATAAGGTTGAGGTGTTGGGTGGGGTTTGAAGCAGAAAACCATCAACCAATATCAATATTCAGATCTAATGTGAGTTTGATTCAATTCAACAAGCAACATCAACACTGATAAATTAGGCCTATTCATCCACTCATATTTTTCTTTTAAAGTAAATTCTTCGTATAAGTCATTTTACGTCTACCACTCATTCGGGCAATTCAAATATTGGATTTTTTTTTTATCCTCGTACTGTCCATACAAACGCACTGAAAGTGGTTTTATTTGAAAAAATATATAAAATCCACAAAGTCACAGAAATTGAGTTTTCCTTCCTCTAAAACTCTTTTAAATACTTTTCTTGATAGAAACGTAATAATTATATTAAATAAATACACAAAAATATTCACCAATGCCATCGACGTTCATGGCGTAAAAACATAATTCCACAGGCAGTTGCTTTTGATCCTTTCCTTTCTATTTC
>NW_024092485.1:0-15197 GCF_014356525.2 Nilaparvata lugens | reverse complement strand
ACCGCCACCAATCATCCCACCAGCTGAGGCCAAGACGGTTTCAATTTGACAGTAGCCCTCATCACACCAATCAGTTAATATCGAATGTATTACCATTTGTAATATGATAATAAAGAAATAAACCCTCATTGGCTGATCCACTGTCTAAAACTAACTCTCATGTATGAAATAAACCTCATTTTATGTGTAACCATTGATTGAGAGTTTCATTAATTCAATGTTCAACACCTCACCATAGATAATAATAATAGTAGGTCAGCATCTTGCACATCAATATAGATGTTTCCTCTAGGTCAAGACTGAAATAGCATATAGTTGAAGCTAGTTAATAGATATCCATTATGGTGTAGTGGTTAGCGGCGCCACTTTCCATGCTGTAGGTCCTGGGTTCAAACCTTCAGGGGTAGAGATTGATGTAGGGTCCCAATTGATAAGGTAAGTATACAGGGTTGTATACCATTACACCATAATGGATATCTTTTGATATTTTGCATCTTGGTCAACCTATTGCAACATGTCAATAGATATTTTCATTGAAAGCTAAAAACCTAATTTCTTATCTATATGAGGAAGTAGAGGAATCATTAATAACAAATGGCTCATTACACATAGTATTTATTGGCAAACATATAATTAATCTTCAGTATTGAACAGAATATACAGCTGAAGAAGTCTTTCTCCTCGGCTATAATCATTGTTGGTGACATAACGCTCAACTGATGGCTTATTCCTTTCACGAACAATGCATGGTCCATCAACTTCATCATATCCCCAGTAGATGGCAGTGGCATAGGTATGCGTACAGCCTTGTAGATGCTAATCTCAAAAGCTGAATCACCAGATGTTCCATCCTCCAGCCTGAATCGTTTCACATGTCCTGTGCTCTCAATTTTTGTAAATCCTGCAAATTTGATCTCCTTTTGACCCAGTCCCAGTAGACATTTGGATTGTTGTCGCATATAAAATCACACTTGTAGTATTGGTCCTGATTGAGAACACTCAACACAATCTTCACATCCTTATCCTCCAGTTGGGTACCTTCGCAAGATTAACAATAGCAGCCATTCTACCCTTATCCAACTTGAAGAAAGATTTTAGCAGTATGCAAGTATCATCAAACATGACAGTGAATTTCATTGCAAGTCCTGGTGGGCAATGACGCATTGCCCTCTTATTGATATTATCCTTGATACTCTTCATAGTTTGCATGAAAACTTTCAGCAGGAAACATTTCACATCAGTGGAGGTCACATGAGTATTTCTCAATGGGTTGTGAAGATCATCACATACAAGAAACGTTTCTATCCTTGACTGTATCAACAACAGCCTGCTGCTTCTGCCTGAGTCGTATGCATGCACAACTATGAGATTCACGATCTGTACAAAACTCTAAATGTCCACTCTCCTTGAAAAAGTCACTCAATGTCATTATACCGTGATAATACAGTTCAGCTTCAAGCTCACTCACTGCATTAAACAGATAAAGTTCACGTTCACTGTCTGACAACATTGTAAGACTGAGTGCATTTTGTTGTCAGCATCATCTTTTATACTCTGCTTGCTGAGTGGGTGGGGTAATCCATTTCTTTTTCAATAGGTCTGTATGACGTAATACGATAGCTCTATGTGAAACATAGTGTGCACTTTACGTCAAAGAGGAGTGAGGAGGAGGATAAATGATAGATCATAGAGTTGATTACAATATTTCTTTTTTATTGATAATGCAAATGAGTATTAACAGCATGAAAAAATTGCGACAAAAATTGTATCTTCTAACAAAGTTTTATTAATCCATCCATGTAGAGCAATAACAATTTCAATGAGCAAAATAGTTGTGTATTTGACAATCCATCAATGTTGCTGACGTTGTTGGTTGACCAATCTCCAAACGTTGGAGATGATAGCTGTTTTCCGCACCATGTCGATAACGTTGAGTAGATGATGATGTGGTCTGGCAGTATACCATCATCTTCTTGATCAGCAACTCCAAATCAGGCATAGCAGGAAAGGAATATGGCGATGATAGGTCCAGGTACTCCACATTGTTCAGTTGTAGAATTGTATCCAGTAGAGTAATCTGCTTATATCCATGGACAAAGATTTTAATTGGACGCTGCTGGTCTGATCCAACCACCTTCCAACTGTTCCACGCACAATTTCCATCAAAGCTGAATAGGGAAGATGTTCTGTCCCACAGTCTGACCACCTGAGTCCATGTTTAGCTTGATGTATACAGTTGTTGCGATGATTTGCCTGCTAGTCTTGAGCAGAGACTCAGAGTAGGGAGGCTTGAAAAAGTAGTGATGAGTAGTCACATGATGCTCATCATCCTGCTCCAGGATAGCCATCTCCTTCACAATAAACTTGTTGTCCAAACCTTCAAAACCTTGAAAGTTTATCAGGTATAGTGGTAGTGGCCCAAAATGTTTCCGCCTACTCAATGACCAGTCATCTACACCACTTTCTGCTGTAATGTAGGAGTCGTCATCATTGAGTCCAGTTGTACTTGTAGAGGCATCTTTCCAGCGGGTCGCCCACCAGTAACACACCCACCACATCCTCCTCTCCTCATGCGAAGACAGCTCCCCCTCCTCCATAAAGAGTCCTTTGTATCCTGTCATGACTGGCTCATTCATTGTCTCGAGCTCAACTGAGCAATTTATTGCTGTACACTGACTATATATCTTTTTATACTGATAGTACAAGGCCTGACATTGGCCGATACTCTTTAGTCATCTCATGAATCATCATACAGTAGGCAGTTGTATTACCTGGAATGTTTTCAGATGCTTCAAACTCAATCCTCAACATCGATACTTCCGTTTTGAGTGACTCATTTTGGCGGGAGCAATCAAAAGCAAACAGCATTATTTTCCATCACCAATGGCATTCTTTTCAAACAGAGGGTTGCTTGCACGAGCATTACCATGGTTGTAGACTCCATTGAAAGCTGCATACATGTTGTAGATGAGATTATCATCACCATCAATGCTCTCATATGGTAGTATCTGTTTTTTAAAAACACTCGAACATCCTTCATATTACACTTGTCAAAGCGAGAACTGTTGGCTGCACCACACCTCGTCTTGCAGTCTGTAGCCCAACCACAATGTATCGTGGCTTTTCAAGCTATGATGTCGACTTGACAGTCCATGTATGCTTTCTTGTCTGCGGTAATGTTGGATAGGTATACAACTCCCAATGTCAAATGGTATACTGATGGGTGTGTCGTTCTGTACAATCTGTAGCAGACGCAGTTTCACATCATCTGCCACTTCCACATAAGGCATTCTCCACAAAAGCTTTGTGATTGCTACATTGGTGGCAGCAACATTCACACAGTCGTGAAAGTTGGGGCTGACCCTCAACACCAGCTCTTGTTTCACATTGAGTAAAATCTGTCCATAGTCTTCGGCAAAGCCTAGCATATCTCAAAGGCACATCATGATTGTAGTGTCAGCTCCATTGGCGCAAAATCGGCGAATCCAGTGGTTGAACTAAACTTGTAGCCAGCTCCTTCCATCTTGGTCCACTCATCGCGTTCAATGTAACAGCATTCTTCATTAGGCTGGTAACTCCAGGATTGCGTATACCATCCACCTCCACACCATTGATTCATAGCGTATCTCTGAAAACCCATTGCTGAAGAATCCAGAGACACATGGAGTTCTGGCCACAGCAGCGTTGGCAGCTCCAGTCACAGTATACTCCAAATGTAGATAGCTCTCCAATGGCAGTGTGTTAAACATCTTGCTGTTGAATTGGAATCTGTATCTCGTCATTGGCATTATAGCTTACAGTATAGGGTGCATGAGAATGGTACTCAAACCCAATGATACTGTTGTCCGATGACGGTCCATCTGTGTCACATCCAAAACTCCCATCTCCCTATTCTACTCGTATCTGACAGCCTCGTTCTTGCAAATACTTGATGCTCCTATGTTAACCTTGTCAAGGTTGAATGCTGAATGAATCTTTCTTTCCTTTTATCTTCTTTTATAGGCAAAGGAGGATGATGATGATGGAGAGAAGAAGAAGGAGGAGGATGGACTGCAGCTCCATATCCAATCCTTGATTCCACTTTTCAAATAACAGCACCATTTCACTTGCGTTGTCTCAAATGTAAAGCAATATTTATTTCTTCACCTCTATTATTTATAAGACGACCGTACTCGTCGACTACTTGCAGTGTAATGCTACCAATCTGCTTGATGTCTATAGGTAAATAGATTACATTCTGCACAGTCACCACCATTTTATACCCTGGATCAACGTTTGGTAAAACTCATAGATCACGTGATCTGTAATTCCATTAGAGTAAGATCTAGTCACAATGTTGCAGGTGATGCGTATCACATTAGGCCGACTGATTTGTACAGTATTATCACTTCTAGTAGATGTGTTGGGCTCTATGAACTGGGTATTGGTGAACCCAACAGTTCCCTATTGAATCTTGTGGTCGTAAATCCAGCTTAGCACTGCTCAAAACTATACACTTTAAGGTTGATGGATCTACAGTCACCTGGAAATCAACATCATTTTCCGACAGCCTTTGTGCAAGCAAGTCAGTAATTGTAGAAAATTCAAAGCTACCTGTATCTAGGATCGTGGGTCGGGGGATGGAGGTTCATAGGTGTTTATGTTCTAGGGATGATGGTCCGGAGCTGTATGGGGAATGTGAATGGGGGTCTAGGATCTACTTTAATATTATACGTTTTTAGGTTAGGATGGATTACAACCACCAACTCGAAGAACCTAATTCATATTAAACTCATAACTTGTATGTATTGGAACCTAATTCATAATTACCCTAGTCATTTTTGACTATGTCATGTACTCTATGTATTGGAACCTAATTCATAATTAAACTTTCATTTTCGAATTTAAGTCATTTTAGAATTTAATTGTCAGTCTCAAACTACTTCAAAATTCTACTCTTTTGAACTTAATTGTTAAATCATGAATATAATATAATATATAGAACTATAAATGCACTGGTACTTACTCTTGATGTTGATAAAGATGAAAGTGATCCAAAACCAATATACTAAAATCACACACACGTACTGTGGTACATACACGTACTGACGGCACGACTGTCAAAGACACAATGTCCCACTCCTTGTAGAACAACTCCTTTATACCCCAGTTCAGGATCTGGAGGGAATTTTTTTCCCTTTTTCCCCTTTTTTTTCCTGATTTTATGTGTTTTTAATTTTTTTTTTCATTTTATTTATTTTTTTTTTATTTTTTTTTTTATTTTTTTTTAAATTTTTTTTCTCTATTTTTTTTTTAATTTTTTTTTCAATTTTAATTTTTTTTTTTGACCTTGAGGTTGGGGTGGTTGACCTGGATGACCTTGAGGTTAGGGTGGTTGACCTGGATGACCTTGAGGTTGGGTTGGTTGACCTGGATGACCTTGAGGTTAAGGTGGTTGACCTGGATGACCTTGAGGTTAGGGTGGTTGACCTGGATGACCTTGAGGTTAGGTTGGTTGACCTGGATGACCTTGAGGTTAGGGTGGTTGACCTGGATGACCTTGAGGTTAGGGTGGTTGACCTGGATGACCTTGAGGTGAATGGGGAGTCTAGCACACTTGTGTGCCAGACTCCCCATTTTTATCTACTTCTACATTGTCAAAAACATAATTGGCATCGTTGTGGTCCTAGAGAAGGATAGTACAATCGGCTTTGTCAAATGATAGACAAGGATAGCAAAACCAAAGTTGATCAAATACTGTCATTATAACGTGGACCTTACTATTAATAGCAGAGGCCTTTTATAGTATTTGCGCCATGTAAAAAGCATTGGTTGAATACTTAGACCAGTTATAGAATAGACACGCTGGAAGTCTAGCCTCTGAAGCCAACATCTACCACCATTTTATCACCATATCGTGATGTCAGTATCGGATAGAAAACTTTTCTGCAGATTTTGTTTACATTGTCTTCTATCCGATGCTGACGTCACGATATGGTGATATGGCAGTAGATTTTGGCTTCATCGACTTTCATTATGAATATACAATGGGCCTTGTCTATTCTATAACTGGTCTAAGGTTGGATAGGTGATTGACAGTTTCCATTCTGTACCTATTCAGTGCCTGTCCAGACCAACGAGCTAAAATATAGTAAAACAAACCACTCTGTCTCAGACAGCACCGTATCGCGCATGCGTTAGCAACGGGTTCTTCTCGTTCCATTCAGTCAGTTCTTTGAATGTAACGTTCTTTGTTATGATGGCTACCGAGCACTGTAACTGGTGCCAATCGTCATTCTATTGATGAAGATATTATTATCAATGATGATTATCATTAAATTCAATATAATAAGCAATATATTATAATTTTATTTAATAAAAGAAAGAGTACTTTTGAAAATAATGATAAAATATAACAGTTGTTATTTAACTGATGTTAAAAAACACTATAAATAAGTCAGCATATTGTCATTTCAAAACAAAAACCGAACCCTCAACCTCCCCTTTTACATTTAAAACATCAATAAACAAACTATTTGAACAACTTCTGATCCTTCCAGCATATTGCAATTTCAAAGCAAAATCCTAACCTATCTTTCCACCTTTGAAATATCAAAAAGCATAATTCTCCCTGGACCCTAGCCCTTTCTAGCATATTTCATTTTAAAGCAAAAACCTAACCTAACCCTATGAAACATTATAATATAATCCAAAAAACCTAACCTAACCCCTACCCCTTCACATCAATAATTAAGATTTCAAAGCAAAATCCTAACCCTCAACCTTCCTTTCAACATTTGAAACATCAAAAAACATAACTCTAACGTGCACCCTAGCCCTTCTAGCAATTGCAATAATAATAAGAAATAGAAATAAGTAATAAGAAACTCAACAGACAACCATTTAACTATGCCTTGAAGATGAGTTCATACATATAGGAATAGCTTACACTCTGCGATAAAACAGGCTAAATATTATTATTATAAGAACAAAGTTGAGGAAGTGTCCACCAATCCAAAAATTTTGGTCTGTCATAATGAAATCTCAGGGCGTAAGAGAGTAACAAATCATTTCCGGTTAGCTCATTCTCCTTACCTGGTGAAATTATAGATTCTCACAAACCAAAGAAATAGCCAATAACATTAATTCATATTTTGCCACAGTAGGGGACAATCTAGCAAATTCCCTTGTAACACAGGGGCTACCTGGTGTTCAAGATGAGTTTATGTTGTGAATACCATTTTTGAGCTGCAACGGTCTCCCGACCACTGACCAAGGTCATCATGAGCTTGAAAGGTCGATCGGCTCCTGAATGCGATGGTATTCCCACTAGAGTAATTCAACATAACATTGACTCACTGTAATTCCTATTTGTCACATTGTAAACCTAAGCATAGCACAGGCCTCTTCCCTTGTGCTTTGAAAACGGCAAGGGTGATTCCCATTCACAAAACAGGTCCAAAAGGCACATTCTCTAATTAAGACCAATTTCGTTGTTAGCTACCCTGTCCAAATAATTGAGAAATGTGTGAATTACAGCTTTCAAAATATTTGAATGAAATAATTTGCTCAGCCAGCCAGTTGGTTTCAAAAGTCTAAAAACACATCTGATACACTGTTCAATTTAACCAGCTCATTTCAAATAGTAATCAAGTAGAAAAAAAGTACTGATAACGTTTCTAGACCTGGCAAAAGCTTTTGATACCGTTCATAGGCAATCCTGATAAATAAGCTTGAACTATTAGGACTAAAAATATACTTGAAATGGTTTAAAAGTTACCTCAATAATACTGCAGTATGTTTCTATAAATGATGTAGAAAGTGACAAAGAGTATGTTGATTATGGTGTGGTTCAGGAAGTACTCTTGGTCCTTTGCTCTTCCTGATCTACATCAACAATCTATCAAACTGGATGTGGTGGCGAGTTGTTCCTATTTGCCGATGACACAGCGATAGTGTCTACCGGAAGCACTTGGGAGGAGGCCTATGAAACTGCTTCAATCGACTTGGCAAAAATTAAAAGATGGTTTGACCATAACTGCCTTACGGTTAATGTGACAAAAACCAAGTTTATGCCCATTGTTTTATGTAATCAAACAGACCCAGGCCATTTAGTTCTGAAAATGCATTCCTATGATACTCCAATGTCTAGTGAATGTGACTGTGGCAGGATTGAAAGAGTTGATCAGTATACTTACCTGGAGTGATTCTGGATGGCAGGATGAGTTGGGTGCAACATGTTCAGTGTGTTAAGAGAAGGCTCAGAAAATTGCTTTATGCTTTCTCAGAGCTGAGCCATGTGTTGAGCATAGAGCAATGCAAAACAGTATACTTTGCCTACATTCAATCCATCATACAATATGGAATTCTTGCTTGGGGAGGGGCTTCCTCCACTGTTATGGAACCTTTAGCAGTTACTCAAAGGTCTATAATTAAAACAATTTTGAAAAAAGACAATAGATACCCAACAATCCTTTTATTCATAGAGTTTCCAGTATTAAATATAAGACAGCTTTTCATTAAATCTTTATTAATTCATATAAAAAATACAAAACAGAAATCCTAGGAGAAATTATCAACTACAATATCCCACGCGTTTCAGATCAAATTATAACTATGAAATTCCACAGCTGGCACATGGCTCAGAACTAACAAATCCTCATATCTGGCTCATGTCTTATATAGGAATATCCCAGAAGGAGATTAAGGAGGCGGAGACACTCAGTTTGCTTGTACAGGAAGAGGGTGGATAGGTGGCTATACCATATTGGCTGGGAATGGCCGAACGATTGCTCCAATCCTGTTATGCACAGTGATTAACCATCTGTAACCTAGTTTGAAACTTTCATTTACTATTTTTATTTTCAATTACATGAAGTCTTTTTTTTCAGTCTCCTTTGACTATTCATATCTATTATATAATATATATATATATATATATATATAATATATATATATATATATATTATCATTTTTTTCTCACCTTCCCTTTAAAAAAAAATACTCTTTCTCTTGTCTTTTCTCATGCATTTCTTGGATTTTCCTGGACCCCAAAGCACCGCAGTCCATGCCATTGAAGTCTTCATTCTTATAATATTTTACTATTAGTAGTATTATTGTTTTTTATTTTTAAAATGTAATGAAAATGAACATAATTTAATTACGGTAACTGTTCAATAATTGTAAATAGAGACTGTTCCTGAACTCCCCCTACACACAGACATGCAGTCTTGTAGGGGGATTCCTTATATACTAAGTACAAATTAATGTAAAATGTTATTTGGATTTGTAACAACTTTTTGGGAATAAATTGATTTTTGATTTGATTTGATTTTGCAATCCAAAGCAAAAACCTAACCTATCCCATACACATTATTAAATATAACCTAAATTAAACCTAACCTCTAACCCTTTCACATTGATACTTAGATTTATTCGTCATCTTTAGAACAAACATAAACATGTGTTCATTTCATGCACATGTTCACAAACATGTGGTTCATTTCATGAACATGTTCACAAACATGTGGTTCAAAGCAAAATCCTCACCCCCTAACCTATCCTTTTCCTTTGAAACATCAAAAAACATAACTCTACCTAGACCTACCCCCTTCTAGCATATTGCAATTTAAAGCAAAAACCTAACCTATCCTAATAAAAAATTATTAATATAACCTAAATAAAACCTACCCCCAACTCTTCCACATTTGTTGAACGTAGACAAGGATAGCAGCACCATTGCAAATCGTACACTACCATTATAACGTGGACCTCAATATAGATACTCAAAGAATACTTTTGAATATCTATGTTATAGCTGTGACTGTTGCTGGCCGTGTCCTCTGTTTCTGAAAAAAGAAGCTACTATAGTAAACTATAGTGGCTGAGTGGTCGCTATTCCTGTTACGAATTGAACATGGGCAGCCATGACATAGAGAGGCAAGAAGCGGCGGGAAATTTGAATGGCCCTATTGATATAATGAAAACTTGCATAAAATACAAGGTGCAAATCTTTATATTAATAAATACTACTTGAATTTTTATTGAGCATTTTAAATAAGTATTACAGTTGTTATGCATCCATGAATGCCATTCCGTAACTGCAAAATTATAATTTAAGAAATTGCATTATTTTTCATGCTATTTTGGAATTAGGAATTCGAAAAAAACTAGTTTATGAAGACGTTTCTTTTATCACCAGTTACGGTACTTATCTTCATTATCTCTAAGTTCAAAACAAGAAGGCGAAGTATGATAGTCAAAAAAATAACAACTAAGGCCGGTATTAGATGGTAATATTTCTGTCATATGCAATCATATGAAATAAGTTGTACAAAATCATTTTTCATGTTACCATCTAATTCTAATACCGGCCTAACATGATCATAATATAAGCTGATGTCATCCAGTCAAGTTTGCAATACCATCATCATAAATATAATAATTAGTCATAGAATCAATTAGCTATATATCGCTGATGTCATTCCAGTCAATTTGCAATACCATCATCATCATAAATATAATATTTAGTCATAGAAATCATTTTAATCACAAAACACACCTATTCCTGCAGTGGCAGACTGGCTCTTCTTGAAATCTTGCCTCTCTCTGTCTGGCTGCCCTTAGTTGGCCGTGTAACACATTGAGAGCGCTTAAAAGCACACCACAGCCGCTCTTTGGTTTACTATTTTAGCTCGTTGGTGCGGACTTTCGGCCATCTTGGTTAGCTCAAAACATTGCACTGCACGACTGCAGTCATAGCATTAAAAACTAATTATTCATTTAATTGATTTGAAAAAGTAAAGTTTTGATGAAAATGGTAACCTGTTGTGCATTTGGATTTAAAAACAGAAGTTCAAGAAACTGCAGGAGTGACTTTTCACAGGTTAGAAATTTATAATTTAATATTTAATAATAAATTTTGTAATAATTTGTCCACTCATGTTAAGGTTATAAACCTTATAGATATAAAGATAGAAAGACCTAGAACCTAAAGGCATTTTATTTACACTTATAGATAGATAGATAAATAATTTCATTGTTCAGTTCAAGCATACAATACATAAATACAATTTCCATCAAATATTCAAAAGTAACACAATAAAAATTCTTAGGCATGACCGAAACCGTCAGCCAGAGTTGATAGTTATTGAAAAATCTTGAATCAGATAATATTGTCCAAAATGATGTTTTAGACTCCAATTTAGACCTGCTAGAGGGCAGGTTCAAGTCCGGGATTAAGTCAATAACTCGTTATTGTTTCGTTTTTGACAAAAATAATGTTATATTAGGGATCGCCTTTGAATTCTGAACAATTTCATTACACTCAAAGCCATATTACTTTTTCACTCATGTCATATAATTGCATACTGTTATATTGATCTCTGAGATCCGCAACTTGTAATTATACAGAGTTGGTGAGAATTATTATGGAAACTGCTAAATATAGACTATGTTTTACAAGTTAGTATGATATTACAGTAGTAGGATCCATGGGAATCCTATTCGAATTTAAAAAAATACTGTTGCTTCAAAACTTTTCAGTCATAAGGATGGAACTTCATTTCGTATCTAACTTCATTTTCAATCCAAACTCCATTTTTTCAAACAGGAAGGTGGTCATGTGATACATGATTTAGATACAGAATTTCAAAGGAAAATTATGGCAAAACGCACATCTCAAACTGTTTTAATGCTCACAACATTTGGAGATACTAATAAATTATACGGAAATGAAACGAATGAGTACCTATACATTAATAATCAAGTGTTAAGTTTTAGTGAACCTAATAGGAGCTTCTACTCACAAATTCAACACTTTGAACAAAAAATTGTCTCAGTAACTGCTATCACAAGTAGTATTATAAATTACGTATAGGCTACAGACAGGCAGACAGACGTTAACAGAAGTGAGTTAATATAGAACTTAATCAAAGTTGTGTATTCTTCATCTTCTTCTTCTTTGGCTGTGCCTTATCCCATTTAAATGGGGTCGGCATTCCTTCCTCTTAGTCTGCCTCTCCACAAAGCCCTATCCAATGCTTCCTCTCTCCTCCAACCACTCTCCCGCAAGTCAGCCGCTATTCTATCTCCCCACCTCATCCTAGGTCTACCTTGTCCTCTCACACCATCCAAAACCAAATCCTGCACTCTTCGTCCAACATAATCCTCCTCCCGTCGCTGTACATGCCCAAACCACCTCCTCCTTGTCTCCTGCATTTTCTTTCCCAGTGGTCCAACTTTTACAGTGCCTCTGATCAATTCATTTCTTATTTTATCTCTTCTTGTAACCCCACACATCCATCTTAACATTCTCATCTCAGTCACTTCCATCTTTCGTTCCTGTTTCTTTGAAATGGGCCATGTTTCTGTTCCATACAGCATAGCTGGCCTCACAACTGATCTATACACTTTTCCCTTCATTTGACAATTCACTCTCTTATCACAAAGAACACCACTCATTTTTCTCCAGTTCATCCATCCACAATTTATTCTATGCTGTATTTCCACATCAAGCCCTCCATCTCTCTGTACACTTGAACCCAGGTACTTAAAACTTGCAACTGGTTGGAGTTGGTTTTCTTCAAGCTGTAAGGGTAGCCCATCATTGTTTCCCAATACCATGTACTCTGTTTTTGATCGGCTAATTTTCAGTCCCCTTTCCTCCAAAGTCTTCCTCCAGTTCCCTGTATGCCTCATCTATTGTCTTAGCCTTTGTTTGTGCCACTGTCCTTTTTGTTTCCTTCTTTTCCTTAGCATACCTCTCCATGTCCTCTGGGAGAGGACAAAATCCATTGTTTCAAAGCTTCCTTCTTTCTTGCAACCACCATTCTCACATCCTCAAAGTTGTGTATTATTCAGCTGAAATCATGTGTCAGCGCATAAAGTCTGTCTGTCTGACAGTCTGTGTGATATATCCGAAATAGCACCAGTTTTTTTAATAAATAGAAAAATTACAAAAATAGCATGCAAAAAATTCTAGCTGACTGATAAATAAATGATAAATCAAAACAATTTTTTTCCTTATGCACTTTCAATGTTATTTTTATATCCTGAATAAGGACGAAGGAGTGAGTCAATTTTATTTTCCAACGAACTTGACCTGTAAAAAGGATCGAAGAATTCGTGTTCAAAATTTGAAGATAATTGATCAATTCTCTCTAAAGTTCTTGTTGAACATACAAACAGACAGAAAACGACTTTGGCCTTCAGTAAGTCAAAAGTGAGAACTTCGCTAACGCTCGTTCAATAATCCATTATATTCAATATTATGTATCACAAGATATTATAAGTTTGTGGCATTATTACAATAAATTAGTTCGCTTAAAAGTGAATAATTATGTAGGTAATAATCTTGTATATTGAAATTACTATGTAGAAAACGTTATATAATTCCTACTTTTAAAGGTATTACCTTCTTCTAATAATAGGGGTTATACCTTTATTAAGAAGAATACCTTCTTCCTTCTTATAGGTAACTTCATTGGTTGTGCGAACATGTGGATGAATTCAATGTATAAGCTATAAGAAGGTGTGGGATAATTATTATTGGTTTTTTTATTATTTATAATATTATTATTATTGATTATTTTATAATTGAAACTGTGAACTATATTGTCCTCGTCGTAGTAAGCGAATAGACAAATGTTGACAGTGAACTTCCAAGTGAGAAGAAAGACAAAGACAAAAATTATAGGTGAGAGTGCTTCCAATCACCTGTTGCCAACATTACAACAAAAATCCCCTGTGAACTCTACAGTTGCTTCGCGGTCTAAAGTTGCGCCGGCTCAAAGATAATCCGCGCTTACGCCCTGTCTCATAAGCCCAATTTTTAGTCCTGGACTACCTTAGGTCGCGGATTACGAAATCGTCTGACTATGAAATCCCGAGCTCATAAACCGGCCCTTAGTTATTGTCGCATATTCAATATACTGTTCGGGGATTGTATTAATGATTTTACTGCTTATGTATATGAGTTGTCTTCTGATAGTTTTTATGTTTGTATTGTAAATACAATATGTATTTGCTGTTTTATTTCTTTGCTGTTTTTATGTTTGTATTGTACATACAATATTTATTTGCTGTACGGTTATCCCATATTGAATTATAGATTGAACCAAAGCAAAGTATACCATTTTCAGCTGACTTTGACTCAGAATTTTTTTGCTTCTTAGAATTTGAAAGAAAGGTATCTTATTCTATTGCAGATAAATTTTATGTTGATGTCCCATTTCAAATGTTCATCGATATTATTTCCATCTTGTAAGTAATGTTTTTATTTTGCAGCTTACCCAAAGATGAGAGAAAGAGGTTGGAATGGATTAAGGCAATTCGGAGACAGGGTTGGACACCTTCTCAATGTTCCAAAATATGCTCTGATCATTTCACAGAAGATCAGATTGATCGTACATCACTCTCCTGTGTAAGAATACGTGATAATGAAGTACCAAGGATATTTAAAAGTTTTCCGCAATATCTTCAGAAGGTGAGTAGAGAAGGCCATCTAGTCCAGACGCTGGCTTACATTGAGCATTAATGAGAGAGTCAGAAAATTTGATACATACCAAAGATACTGATTGGCTATCATTACAAGAATGTGTGAGATGAAAAAATAGTCTAGCTATATGGCTATAGGGTAAATGATGCCCACACACACCTAAATGATGAATGAACTTACAGATTTTTTTTATTTTGATAACTGAAAAAAGAACGAGTAGGTACTGATTAGCCTACAATAGATTACTTGGTGATATTAACAAAAAAAAAATTGGATAATTTTAAATTTTTAAATAGAATGAATATTTGATTAATGTTTTATTAATACCATACAGAATATAGATATTCTATTGAATATTCTATTAATGAACAGTGGTGTGTGAGGGAGTGGTTCTCCACAAATATTATACATTTTTTAAGAAATAAGTCCAATGAAATTATTCATATAGAAATTTTGGGCTTGTGACTTGGCAAGCAATGTTTATAATCATCAATGCTGATGAAGGGTTTTTGATTTAAGAGGCAAAGCAGTTTTTTCTAGGTTTGCTATGACTGGCTACCCATCATGATCTCAATTTTTTAAATTCTATTTTATCGAATGACGCAATCTAACCATTTATTCTTTTATCTAACCATCTATACCATTTGTTTCGGATGGACACGTTAAGCCGTCGGTCCCGGCTGCCTAAAAAGCAGTCGTTAGGTCATGTCAGAGGCCCTGA
>NW_024092484.1:0-15971 GCF_014356525.2 Nilaparvata lugens | reverse complement strand
ATTTATTCTTTTATCTAACCATCTATACCATTTGTTTCGGATGGACACGTTAAGCCGTCGGTCCCGGCTGCCTAAAAAGCAGTCGTTAGGTCATGTCAGAGGCCCTGAAATTGATCAGTTGCAAAAACAATAAATAGAATAGAATAATTCACTTTAAAAATTATAAAGTAGTCTACAATAAATATAATATTAAATTTCTAAAAATCAATCGGTGTTACATAGTGTGGTCCACGGTATAGTGGCAGTGTTCGATTAGCAATGGTATTTATTTATTTTATGTATTAGAACAGTCACAAACACTATATTTGGAAAGAGAAACAGGCAATTGCCAAAACTTCTCAATTCCTTGATTTTGGCACATAAATAGTCCAAAGTGAGGTTAAGTTTAAAATTTTGTTTTCACCAAAGGATTAACACTCAGAGAATACGTATTCGAGATATGACTGATGAATTTTGAATTTCGAAGGGTTGATAAGAGCCGGAAATAACACTAAACAATCCGAAAAGTGTCAATAATATTGAAATAAACTTGAAAATCTGAGCAGAAAAATTAAAATACTATCACTGCAACTATCAGCTGTTTTTTGTATTGCTATCCTTGTCTTTCATTCAACAAAGCGGATGGCGCTATCTCTTTCTCGCTTTGCTCTGTTGCCAGATCGTCTTTTTACAATGCAGAATTAATAATTAATTGACAAAATATTTCATCTTAATTATGTGAATTCACTATGAAATTATAAAAAGTATGATTTACTACTTAATAAATATAATTGTATTTTAGACGAGAATGAACATATTAGCTGCATAATAAACCTCTATCTGCTACCGTCTATAGAAGGCATTGACAAGACAGAGGTTTGGCAACGATTCTCTCCTATCTTTCTCCACTGTCATTATAACGTGAACCTCACTATAGCAAAATGTTTTTGGTTTGTATGATGGCGACGAGTAACAAAACAGTTCGAGAATTAGAATCGTACGGTAAATTACTCACTAGATTTATACTATATTACGTACGATATAAGAAAATTTTACTGGACATTTTTGTTGCAAATTTCATGTAGAATCTCTATGGTCGTCGGCTGTTACATATTTCGTGGGACACTCTGTATTATGTTCTAATAATTTAAAAAAATGTCTCAGCTTCTACAACAAAACTGTTATTTTTGATTTCAGTGAGCGATGCCAGTGGGAGATACTCGTCGCAGTTCTTCTTCGGCAAACGACTTCTGGTTGGGGTCTCACACGCTGTGCAAGGAGCTGCAAAACACAAGGGCCAATCAGAATGTGCCACCCTTCCGCACCTCCTTCTACGTCGCCAAACTCAGGCTCAAACTGCACCATGAGATGACACCTAAGGTAAAATATTAATTTGAAATAAAAATTAAAAATAAGCACTTCTATATTTGGTGATGACATCCCCGATCATATCTCACCAGAGAATATTAATAAACTCAATAATAGAAACATATCTTTGAAACTCCTAAAAGAAGGCGCAGGCCCTTAGGCCGGGTTGCACAGAAGCCAGTTAAATTATAATCGTGATTAGTTTAACGAGTACCAATCAAAGAAGTGGTTTTTTGGAAAGAAGGGTTCTCTGATTGGTTCTCGTGTAATTAATCACGATTAAAATTCAACCGGCTTTTGTGCAATCGGCACTACCTCATCCCACTGAATGACATGAGCAGCTTTTTCATCTCCATTATTTGATATAAATGACCTTACAGAAAATACATCTTATAATTCACAGTAAAATCCATTTCACATACCAAACATTCATTTATCATAAAATACATTTCATCTTCATTGAAGTCAAAAGAAGTTAAAATGAAGCATCAAACTCATACAAATTTACATACCTTCATTTTCTATTTTATAACTTGAATAACGAATTGATTGTAACTGATTAAGAGTGCAATATAATTAATGCGAGTTAGCAGGTCTTGTTCTGAATACTGTTATATTTTATAAGAAGTAGCCAAAATAAATTAATGGATAAAATAAATATATAAAACTGATACTCCAACCATCACAGGCTGAGCCTCAGGAGGTTTTCCTTTTGGTTTCTTTACTCTGTAGGTATTTATTGATTTTTGTGTCAGCGGCTATTGATTAATTATTGATATCTATTACGCTTCATATATATTTCTTTAATCATTTATCATTTTCTTGATACAGTTGTCACACAGTATTCTTTTAACACAGTATTTCTGTAAGTATTAATTACAATATTTGATTTGAAAAGAAAAGCTTGTTTCAAGCAAGCAAGCAAGAAGCAAAAATCAAGAAGGTTTCCTTGAAAAGCCTTGAAAAGTATGCTTATTTTAGTTATCTATACAGTAAACATTTTCTGTTAATAATAGTCCACTGAAATTCAAATATGTAGTCTCAAATTCTATTGCCCTTTTCACCAAGTTGGTCAATACATTTGAACATGATCAAGTCGGATAAGATTTACAAGTACACTGGAATTATCGATAAAAGCTTCCGTTAAAGAAATCAAATGCTCAGTGCACTGGTTGTAGATCGTAGTCTACCTGATTGGACTATTTTCAAATGTCTCGAACGGGCTTGCTGTACCACTACCTCCGTAAACAGATGTTTAAGGAGGTAGTGGCTGTACCCAGACTAAGAGAAACCGTAGCGATACACGGTAATCGATTAAAAACCTCTGATAACTGACACTTTTTCAAAAAAACATGTCTTTCCACTTTTTGTAAAAAATAGGAACATTGTAAAACCAAAACTTTTGACAGTCTTATGTGCACTGCACACCATAGTATATACATACTTCATTCTATGAAATCTCACCTTTTAGTGTGTGCCGCCTCAATATACTACTGTTAACTGTCACCTGATCCCGGTAGTGTGTTGATGGGAATAAGGATATTATTTTATATCATTTTCAGAGAGTCTACAATTGTTAGTTAAAAAACCGCTGATTTATGTGGTTACATAACAATAATTATCATTATCGTTATTCGAATTGAAATTGAAATTTATTTGCCAAATAGTTTTACAGACATTTCTACAATCACAAAATAATAACAGTAATAAAGTTAACAAAACGCATAACATTTTTGAATGAACAGTATAATAAAATTATAAATTAAAAAACTATGTGATAAAATTAATCAAAGTAATAATAAAATTGCATTCAATCTTCATTCTGTTTAATTATTTTTCATACTTTGGATAATTAGCTATACTGTAATTTAATTTAAATTAGTGTGTAATCCAGTATTTATTGTAACATATACATCGATAAAGAAGTCCAATCTTATCTAATTCTTCTACAAGACTTTTTGTATGTGAAATATTATATGTGGAACTGGTGCTGATGATAGGCCTCTTCTCTAGTATTCCAGATCTTTCCAAATCAAAAAATATAGTTGCATCTCCATCACAGATAATATTTTGCCTGAGATTTTATCACTATCTTTCAATCTACTTTTTGTTTTACCAGTTTATTTCAGGTACCAGAGATATCTCAACTAATAATTGAATGAGTTTCCACAACTATTTCTATTTCATCTCCATCACAAATAATATTTAGCTTGATGAGATTTTATCACTATCTTTCAATCTACTTTTTGTTT
Source organism: Nilaparvata lugens (assembly GCF_014356525.2). Taxonomy (NCBI): domain Eukaryota; kingdom Metazoa; phylum Arthropoda; class Insecta; order Hemiptera; family Delphacidae; genus Nilaparvata; species Nilaparvata lugens. The sequence goes on along the minus strand of NW_024092484.1, from coordinate 12,372 downwards.
TACCAGTTTATTTCAGGTGCGAGAGATATCTCAATTAATAATTGAATGAGTTTCTACAACTATTCATATTTCATCTCCATCACAGATAATATTTTGCCTGATGAGATTTTATCACTATCTTTCAATCTAGTTTTTGTTTTACCAGTTTATTTCAGGTGCGAGAGATATTTCTATCGATATTTCAATGAGTATTGACAAGTATTTCTCGATTTAATTTTTGTTAATATTGTCATTTCAGGTGCGAGAGATATTTCTATCGATAATCAATGAGTTTTGACAAGTATTTCTCGATTTAATTTTGGTTTTTATTGTCAATTTCAGGTGCGAGAGATAATTCTATCGATATTCAATGAGTTTTGACAAGTATTTCTCGATTTAATATTGTTAATTGTCAATTTCAGGTGCGAGAAATCTCTCTGGGAGTATGCTGCCGTCATCTTCCAGAGCAGGACGTGACCACCCTGTTGCAGCCGGAGCAGACCCCTCCTGAGCATTCCTTCGAGGTACTGAGAGTGCGCTCTGTACCAGGCGACTACCATATTCCACGATCCCAAACTGCATATTGCTGGGTAATAGCATAAAATATAAGATGTTAGGATAGATATTAAATAGTGATAGCATAAGATAAAATAGCATAGGAAATAACATAAAATATAGCATATAAAAGATAAACATATCAGTATTTTTTTTTATCAATCAATCAATCAATCATTTATTCAGTAAAATGCATTGTAAAATCAAACCTTGACAATTCTATGTGCACTACACACCATAGTATATACATTACTTCATTCAATGAAATCTCACCTTTTAGTGTGTGCCGCCACAATATACTACTATTAGCTGTCACCTGATCCCGGTAGTGTGTTGATGGGAATAAGGATATAATTTTATATACTTTTCAGAGAGTCGACAAATTATTAAAAAAAAACTGCTGATTTATGTGCTTACATTACAATATCATATTGTCGTTATTCGAATTGAAATGAAATATATTTGCCAAATAGTTTTACAGACATTTCTACAATCACAAAATAATAACAGTAATAAAGTTAACAAACGCATAACATTTTGAATGAACAGTATAATAAAATTATAAATTAAAAAACTATGTGATAAAATTAAGCAAAGTAATAATAAAATTGCATTCAATCTTACAGAATGAAAATAAAATAATAAAATTGCATTCAATCTTCATTCTGTTTAATTATTTTTCATACTTTGGATAATTAGCTATACTGTAATTTAATGTAAATTAGTGTGTAATCCAGTATTTATTGTAACATATACATCGATAAGAAGTCCAATCTTATTTAATTCTTTCTACAAGACTTTTTTGTACTGTGAAATGTTATATGTGGAACTGGTGCCTGATGATAGGCCTCTTCTCTAGTATTCCAGATTTTTCCAAATCAAAAAATATAGTTGCATCTCCATCACAGTTAATATTTTGCCTGATGAGATTTATCACTATCTTTCAATCTAGTTTTTGTTTTACCAGTTATTTCAGGTGCGAGAGATATCTCAATTAATAATTGAATGAGTTTCTACAACTATTCATATTCATCTCCATCGCAGATAATATTTAGCCTGATGAGATTTATCACTATCTTTCAAACTAGTTTTTGTTTCTTCAATTCATTTCAGGTGCGGGATATAAATTTCAATCAATAATTCAATGAGTTTTGACAAGTATTTCTCGATTTAATTTTTGTTATATTGTCAATTTCAGGTGCGAGAAATCTCTCTGGGAGTATGTCTACCTTCGTCTTGCCAGAAGCAGGACGTGACACCCTGTTGCAGCCGGAGCAGACCCCTCCGGAGCATTCCTTCGAGGTACTGAGGGTGCGCTCTGTACCAGGCGACTACTCCATATTCCACGATCCCAAACTGCATATTGCTGGGTAATAGCATAGACAAAATATAGCATAAAAAAAGATGTTAGCATAGATAGATAGCAAAGATAGATAGCATGAAATGAAATGAATAAAAAATATAGCATAAAAGATATCACCAATATTATGCTCTATTGTCAAAGTGTAACTGATGTTCCAATTATTTATGCTAGCAGGTAACCCGTGCTTCGCAAGGGTTTATTTAAAACTTGAAAAACTGAAAACTTGACGTAATGAAATCTAGAAGAATTTAAAATAGGCATATAAGAATCCTCGGTTGATTAAAAATTTATATGTAACATTCCAAGTAAATCAGTCCAGTGTAGTTCAGATGTGATGATGCGTCAAAACTAATTTTCCTATCCTTTATACGTGTTTAAGCCAGTTCTATTTCGATCATATGATTTGATTATTTTTTATGAAATCGTAGTTACCATCAATGAAATTTAAACATTCATTTTAAAAATCTATAAGGAGAATTGAAATTTGGGCTTCGAGGTGCAAAAGATTTATATTTTTAGAATCTATGTGCCAATTTGGAGATCTAATTCATTCCCGTTTTTCCAGTATGCAATCCCCAAGTTGACATGTTTTGATGCGAACACACGAACAAACACAACCCTACTCTCTCTTATTAGTAGTAGACGGTCTCAAATGGTAGGCATTTCATATTATTAGACGGTCTAATCCGTTGTGATAATAAAAGAGATCATAGAGAAGATAGCATAAAATATAACATCAGTAAATTGTCCATGGTACAGTAATAGTAATGTTCTAAACCAATGTTCCGAACATTTTATTCTAGTAGACGGTCTACAAATTGGAAGACTTTTATATAAGTACCGTAGACTGATTACGCCCATTTTGTGATTATGGAAAAAACTGCATCCACTTAAATTCTAGTAAAATAGCTTTACAGAGATCTTTGTGCTCTGTACCAGGGGACTATTCCATACCACGAATCAAAAATGCATATTGCTGGGTGGTATTCAAAGAATTGTTTCATCAACATTGTAATAGGTCCACGTTGTAATTTTATTATTTGATTAAAATGGTGTCGCTATATATTATTCGACAAAGCAGATAGCGTTATCCTTTCCTACCTCTGCAACGTTGCCAGATTGTTTTAAAAAAATGTAGAAGTATAATAATGAACAAAATAATTGATCTCAATTAAGAAAATGTATTATTTTATCGTTGAAAAATATAATTTATTCAAGAATAAAATATAATTGATCATTTTTAACAAGAATATACAGTTAATAATACATCAGATATCAGCTATCTTCTATAGAAGACAATAGCAAGGCAAGAAATCGGCAATACTGTTCTCCTATCTCTTTCCACTGCCATTATAACTTGGACTTCACTATCGTTGAAACCAACACCGCAAAGCGCTGCTTACTGATGTTGAATACTCAGTTGTTCAGAATTGAGTGAAATGAATTAATTCGACATTTTTTGGACCCACAGGACAGTGACCCTGGTAATCTTAATCCTGATGGTGATTGGCACCGGCTACGAGTACATGTTCGAACTGCAAGATCAGCAAAACAGCAAGAAGAAGGGCAAGCAGGCAGCAGTGGCCGCCACTACACTGACCGCCAGTGTGCACCAGATGAGTGCTGCCTCATCAAGCTGGGATCCGCGCTTGAAGTGGTCATCAACGACAAGCAGAACCTGAATAACTCTGGGTCTGATCTGTCTACTGATTCTTATACGCCAGGTGATTAACATATTGAAATTGAAATAATATTGGTCAGCAGTTATTTTCTGAAGCCCGCGCGCTCAGCAAGGATCTATTTTGAAACATGACAAACTGAAAACCTGACGTAATGAAATCTTGAAGAATTGAAAGTAGGCCTATAACCATCCTCGGTTAGTCAAGAATACATGCAGAATTTAAAGAGAATTTCAAGAATTTCAGAGATAGAAATTACTAGTTCCCTTTTTTATACTTTTTTACATAAAAACAACCGGTCTCGAGCACTGATGCCATTTTTAAGTGTGAAAATCAGAATTGAAATGCATAAGCATGTGTTTTATACTCACTTAGAATATACCACAAATTATTTCGAAAAAAATAAATTATATTAAGCCTCTCTTCTAGCATACACCATCACCTGTAGCTTACTGCTATAATAATTAAAGAAATAAATATAATTCATTCCACCAACCTAAAACATAATATTCATTTGCAACATATAATAATTAATTGATCTCTATTATTTTTAAAACTCTGCCTGTATACAGTGAAATGAATAGTAGGGAATTCTACCAATTTATTAGCATTATTTATGCTTTATTGGCAAAAAATCACTAAATTCTTTAAATTTTTGCAGCGAAACGAACGAAAACAGAGGAGCTTCTGCTGTGTTTCTCATGTCTGTCGAACAGTCGCAAGATCCTCCACTGTGGAGCCGCGCCCAAGGACTCCCTCACCTGCGTTCATGGGCTGCGATTCCTCAGTCTTGCCTGGGTCATCATGGTCCATACCTATCTACAGGTTTTCGCTATAGCTGGTCAGTTTAGATAGATAGTAATTATTCTTAAACGAAAATCCAAATTAAATGCTGTAAATCACCCCGAAGACTTCTGCTACTGCAAATATTGACAACAGGGTAAACAGCTAGATGAAAATTCTATGAGCACTACTATACAAAAATTATTTGTCGGCCCGGGAAATTTCCATTTCTACATCTGTAGTTTAGATAGAAAAAAAACACAATAATCTATGAAATAAGAGTCGAAGATTCATATTAAATTTCATAAGACATCTTCTTCATTGACTTATCAATATAGCATTAATATATTTCCTATTTATGTATCACATTTATATTCTATTATACATTATATATTCTATAAATATAAATAAAAATCTCAGTACACTTTTTTGAATTATTTTAATAATTGTGTGATAAATAATTCAAAAAGGGTACTGAGATTTTTATTATTTTATTTATATTTATATTACAAGTAGCCCTATACAGAAAAGAGACAACTATATATTCTATTTCTATTATTACACTTGTCAATATAATATATGAGCTCAAGTGAGTATATCATCCTCAGCAAAAGTAAATGTGAATTATCAATTTGTTATTAGATTGTCTTGCAATTAATTGATTATCTTTTAAGTTCTGTATAGCCTATCTATTGAAGGATTTCTCTTGCAGGAGGTATTCCTACTAAATTTCCTTTTTGGAAATCATGTTTTTCGTGAGAAGCTAGAGTAAAATTTTATTCGAATTCATTCTGAATGGAATTTGGAAATTGCAGATCCCCGCTACTGCTGATAAGAGCTAACTTCACTAATAATTAGTGGAGATGAATATTATAGGCTATAGGCTAATAAAAAACTATTCATTTAAAGTGTGATAAGTTAAGTTCTAAAAATATATGACATCTAGTACATGAACAAAATTAAGCTTTCAACGATGAAAAACGGAAAAATCACTGAAATCTGTTCTCATCCAATCAATTTTCATGGATAATATTTTTTTTTTAACTAAAATAATTGGATATTACTTTAATTCTACTTTCAACAGTTGAATCGAAAATTTATATACCAAAATTTTCAAGTAATCAAGACTGATTAGATAAGGACAGAGTGAATTATTCCAATAGTGAAATTCATATTCATTCAACACTGGAAATTATTAAAATATTGACTAGAAATTCAGACTATAAAAAACACAAACTCATTCATTACGGTATTGTATTCTCCTTCGTGAAAGCATTTTTTCATAAGTAGGTTGATAATACTATAATGAAAATTGTAATTATATTTGATTTTCTCAATAGGAATAAATTACTCGGTCTTCAGCTATTGTTACAGTAGATTATTAAATAAATATATAGATTGACTGAAATATACTATATAGACTATAGACTATAGTATGACTATAATTTATTATGGTAGTCATAGTATTGACTATATGGGTTATTAAATAAATATATAGATTGACAATGGTATAACAACCGAAACCGGTCTTTCTAACTATCGATAAAACTGTGGGTTTTGACTATTTCTTTGTATTTTTCTTAATATGAATTATTATTATCACAATATCAAATTCTCAACTACACAAAAATATACAGTAGATTGTTATTTTTGAAAGCTATTCTGAAATAATGCCAAAATAGATGTGAGACAACTACTAACAAAAATATATACAAATGGAACGCAGTAATCAGTTGTAGGTATCGTATTCTTTGAAAGAAACAAAATTGTAATTTTTGAAAAGTGTGTTAATATTTTCTTTTGTGATTTGCAGAGAACAAGACGCTGAGGACATTGACAGAGCGCAACTTTATGTTCCAAACAGTCAGCAACGCGACTTTCTCAGTGGACACTTTCTTCTTCATAAGGTCATTATTCTCTGCTTCATTTATGTGCAAATATCTACATTGTTATCCACTCCCACTTGTTTTCTTGGTGACCTTGTTTACATTTATCCTACTTCGACATTGATTATCCATATTGTTCATTTTTAAGGTGAGATGAAAGATGTCAGTTCCACATAATATACATTCATTTCACCTTAATATGGAGGAATTCCACAACATTCTGTTCCTATAGTGATGTCCACGTTATAATGGCACTGTTTGATTAGCAATGGTATTGCTATCCTTGTCTATCATTCAACAAAACGGATAGCGCTATCTCTTTCTCGCTTTGCCAGATCGTATTTACAATGTAGAATTAATTAATTAATTAACAAAAATATCTTATCTTAATTATGTAAATGCTTTATGAATTATTGAAATATATATATATATTCATATACGGTATAGCTACCGTCTTTAGAAAGCATTGACAAGACAGAGGATCGGCAACGTTGTTCTCCTATCTTTCTCCACTGCCATTATAACGTGGACCTCACTAAAGTGTTCATTTTTCTTGTTCATCAGTCTAGATCTCCTTCTCCTTCTCCATAGATTAATACTCATGTATACTGATGTAGTTACAGTGGAAATAGAGGTAGTTTAAAATACAAATGGAGAGTTTGAGGATAATCTTGGATTTTTTCTCTTATTTCTCTACAGAAATTCAAACGATCTGATCTTTATTCTGAGTCTATAACTTAATTTATTATTTAATTAAATTTGAATTTCCTTTAATGTTTGGCTTACGTTTGAAAAATAGTGTAACAAGTACTATGGTATAAAGAAAAGATAGCAGAGTTCATTATTGTCTGTCTATTCACCTATGCTAACTTTTCCCTATGGTATAGGTATATCAGTCTTCTTTTACTATATGTGTTTGGTGCATTTTTTTGATAGAATGAAGTGGAGTATAGATAGCTGTAAAATAAATGTAGGCTAACGTTAAGGCTAAACGTAGGCTAATGTTAATAAAACTATCAATCTATCATCAATAAAACTATAAATACTACGTATTTACTCCTATTCCTTCATTTTTCTTCTCATATTGTTATATATTAATGATATATCTCATAGATAGCGATAGTTATAATATTAGCCTACCTATGATAACATGAAACATGTGCCTTGATCAATTCAACACCATTAATAGTGTAAATTTTTGTGTAGTTGAGAAGTTGATATTGTGGAAATTATTCATATTGAATGAAAAAGACTAAGAGTCTGATAAGTTTATCAGAGATTTACAATGGTGTAATAACCGAAACCGGTCTTTCTAAGTATCAATAAATCTGTGGTTTTCGACAATTTCTTAGTCTTTTTCATTCAATAGTGTGAATTGTATTATTCAAATGACATTAATCTTGTTCAAAAGAGCCCTCATAATATTGAACTCATTAGGCTAACTTATAAACATTCTGACTTTCTCTGAACTTCACTTCACTTCCCTCCAAAATCTGGAAGCAATCAATGTTATTATTTTATATTTTCAAGCAATTAATAATTTCATTTATTAACTGTTGTTGAAAAATCTTGAGCTCTTTATCTATAGCTAGATCTATATTAGTTGATATAAGCGTTGGAAGTTTCCAGAATGAACTTAATAACATTCAATACCAGAGGGAATGAACTACATTAGTATTTTAAAACCATGATCTTTCAATTTGTGGCGCGGTGCAGGAAAAGGTACCTACAGTCGGTAGAGACATAATCTCAGTTATGAGTACAGTTTGATAGAGCATAAAATTCTGAACATTTTTATATACACTTTGTGTTCATTGGAATTATCAAAGAGTTATAAAAGAATTATTGTTTGTAAATTTTCTAACTGTATACCTCTCAAATAGCTAGAGATGTTATTATATATGTACTTGATGAAATGTAATGTTGTGAAAATTTAAATATATAATTTATTGGCATTTAGAGCAAAATAAGATATATTATTTACTGTTGAACTTTTGAATCTTCAAAAATGTTCGTTTCGAGAAATCAAGGTTCAAAGTTTTTCTATTTTTGAACAGTCTGCAGAAATAATACTTTTAATACAATAGGTTCTACATCCCAAAAAATGCAGAATTTCATTCTCTATATTTTTGTTTTTTCAGTGGTCTCCTGGTTACGTTCCTCTATTTCAAATCGTCGAATCGGACATCCTCGTCAGGTGGAGAGAGGGAGAGAGAGCTGCTCGTCCATCCCCGGAAGGGTTCCTTGCCTTCAAGATTGGCTTTCTCAAGTTCTGCAAACTTGTAGGGTACAGGTTCCTCAGGTAATTATTGATTGATAAGCAATTCCAGAATAAATAGATACAATCAATTAATTTGTAATAATATTGATTAATTACAGTACTATTCATTTCTTCATTCATTATCACTTCCCATTTAATATTATTTGTAGTACTCATCTATTTCTTCTTCCATGACGAACTGCATGTAATCATCCGCTTTTTAACTATTTTCAATGCCACTACAGTCTAATTTTTGAATTTATTAGTTATTAAAACTAGTACTTACTTGTGTACTTGTACTTGTGTTATTAAAACTAGTACACAAGCCAGTACAACAATATATGGATTTTTATTTCAATGTTTTCAAACGGTATTTTTAACTCTGAAGAAGTATGAACAATAAATATATTGACAACTTAAGCTTAACTTATTAGAATAAGTTAAGCTAAAACTTTTTCTTTATTATATTGAAGAAACGTGCTCCGCACGGGTCTAATTAAAACTTGACAAACTGAAAACTTGACTACTGAATATTGAAGAATTTGAAATAGGTCTACAACCATACTTTGTAAATCAAGAATCTATATAAAAATACAAGTTAATCAGTTGAGTAGTTCAGAAGTGATGATGCGTCACTCGTGAATTTCCTGTCCCGTACGTGTATGAGCTAATTCTTTTCTTTATTATATTTCAGATTGACCCCAGCCTACATGTTTGTATTATGCGTGGCTTCCATAGCGATGCGCTGGTTGAAATCGAATTCAGTGTTCGAGCCAGTCAGTCTGGATGACTCTAACTGTGACAAGTACTGGTGGAGGAATGCGCTCTACATTAACAGTCTCTTCCCCAGGAAAGACATGGTAAGAAAATATAAATAAAAATATGAATCTATGTACCCTTTTAAATTATTTTGTCACAAAATGTTTCGGACATACATGTTTATATTTTTATTCATATTAGAAGTAGCTATAGGAATTTATTTGTTGATTCCTATGTTGCAATTGATTAAATGAAACTAGATGAATGATGAGATATTTATAATGTTGGAATGACAAATTGAACTCTGGATAAAACTATATATATATAAGAGCGAAATGGCACTCACTCACTGACTGACTGACTGACTTACTCACTCACTCGCAGAACTAAAATCTACCGGACCAAAAACGTTAAAATTTGGTAGGTATGTTCAGTTGGTCCTTTAGAGGCGCACTAAGAATTCTTTTGGCGATATTTCAACTCTAAGGTGGTTTTTAAGGGTTTAAAGTTCGTCTTTTAGCATGTATATTTTTCTTATTCTCTTAATTATAATTGAAAAATGTCCATACCATATGTTAATATAGAACTATAATCTAGAGAGAGTACCTCTTCAAAACAGTTGATAACTGGTAACTAAATTAATAATTTTGTCAGGTCGGCATTAAGTTGAGTTGACTTTGTTAGGTTGGCACCAAGTTGAATATTGAAATGCATTTATAGCGGAAAAATTGATTGGGCACTGCTATTCAATCAGAGCTATCCCTGGGAATATTATATTACTAGCATTCCGGCTCGCTTCGCTCGCCATATCCGTTTAGCCAGACGTTTAGTCTGGATCCCCGACTGGATCGTCCTAACATATGATAAAATGCTCAAATGAAAAATGCAGGCGAGCGAAGCGAGCCTACTGATCTCATTTTTGGACAAACCAGTCAGGGGTCCAGGGGGCGGAGCCCCAGGCTTGACGGATATGGCGAGCGAAGCGAGCTTGACGGCTAGTTTGAAATAAAAATGTTACAAGTGATAAACAAACTATGCCGGTTATAAACATCACAGGTGGCAATCATATGATTCGCCACATAGTCCTAAAGAAAGAAGTCATAAAATGGTAAGACAATTATGAGATAAATAAATATTCAGTTTCCGGATGTATGAAACATGAGTATAAATCAGAGATTATCAGAAATTGACAATGGTGTAACAACCGAAACGGTCTTTCTACTTTTAATAAAATCTGTGGTTTTTGACAGTTTCTTAGTTATTTAATTTAATTAGTACCTATATAAGTTAGAATCATATGATAAGTTAAGAATCATGCTCCTGGTACTCCGTTGGAAGGGTGACCGCTTGAGCCAACTCCTCTGAATATGAGTGTAAAATCGCTATAACAGCATTTATTTTTCAATTAAATAGTTACAGATCAATAATAGTTATTTGTGCAACTAGTGCGCAAAGTGACAGTTTGCTGCACCGAAAGAAACGTTTACGCCCGAGCCGTAGGCGAGGGCGGAATGGTTTGTTGAGTGCAGCAGAGGAACTTTGCGCCGTATTTCACATTAAGTTTTTCCTACAGTTACCATTGAATATGAAAAGTGGGTAATTATGGGTAAAATTGCCTGAAATGCATCAAATGTATATCTGTGTAATTTTATTTTTAATAAATAGAATAGAATGTAGTAGGTTGTTTGAATGGCGGGGCGGCTGTGTGGTGTGTGGTGGGTGCGGCTGTGCTGTCACTGCTGTCATCCACTGTTTGTTCACCACCTCAAGACTCTTATAACGTGCACCACACTATACCACAGTTACCACTTAAATACGATTTTGCTGCACTGATGCTCCATATACCTACTAACTATTTTGCGTTGTCATGCTGCAAATCTGGAGTACGCAAAGTAATACTTTGCGCACTAGAGCGGAAAGTGATTCTTTGCAGCCTGCAATCAGTGCAGAAATGGTTACTTTTCAAGGTATCTGTAGAAAATAATTTTAGGCTATATGGAGCACCAGTGCAGCAAAATCAAAATTAGTTGGTAACAGTGACTGTGGTAAAGTGAAGTGCCGTTATAATAATATTAGGACAACGAGGACAGTAGAATAGAATAGAATAGAATAGATAGAATAGAATTATTGGTCATTCAATATTCACAAGAAATACATGACTTTGTCAGATTACATTTTGAAATCAAAATTCATACATAAAAATTTAATACATAAATTCATATATCACTATTACTACAGAAACTGCACCCAGTTAATCAAAAAGAAATCATTCACAGTATACAAACATTCCTTAATCAACACATATTTTATTTTATTTTTAAATTGTGCATAATGTGAGTAACTTAAACTTGTCAGGTGTGGAGTTGTATAGCTTTATTGACATGAAATGCCAGTTTCTCTGACGATTTGGTATGGCGGTATTGAGGAATTCTAAGTCTATGTCTATTTCGTGTATTTAAGTTATGGTGATTATAATTTGAGTCATATTTTTCCAAATTTTTTTGTACATAACAAGAATATTAAAAACATACAGTGATGGCAATGTCAGTAAGCCTAGTTCAATAAAATGCGGTTTACAATGAGCATTGAGAGCCAAATTTACAATGATCTAATAGCTTTTTTTGAAGGACAAAGATTGAATTAGCTCTTACACTATTAGCCCAAGCATTATTCCGTAAGATGGAGACTTTGTTGTGTGCGTATATATATTAATCTCAAAGGCCTATCAACCGTTACAGATAGTCTACGAAGCATATAAAGGCCTTTAGCAGTTACTAGACAAGAAATCAATGTGTGGCCCCATGATAGACAAAATCAACCATAACACCAAGAAACTTAATAGGCGTCGTGTCTTCTCCTTTCTAAAATTAAAAATTATATCAGAGGTTTTATTTTATTAAGAGACAGATTATTAGCTGCACACCAGTCCTTTAGAATACAATACTGTGATTCCCGTTTCTCTTTCAAGATCATCTTTGGATGGACAATTTATTTTCAAACAAGTCATCAGCAAATAGGTAACCGTCCAGACAGTTCCTATCAATATTAATTGGTAAATCAGTAACATGAGTGACAGCCGCCCCTTCATCATTTACTACTACATTATTC
>NW_024092483.1:0-14684 GCF_014356525.2 Nilaparvata lugens | reverse complement strand
TTACGTCAAGAGAAACCTAGGCTTTAAAATGTAGTGGCTAATCGCGCATGTAAATTCTATTGGTCGATCCAGCGCACGCGCATTACTTCAAAGTATTAGCAATTTGAAATGTAATGGCTAGTCGCGCATGTAAATTCTATTGGTCGATCAGCGCATGCGCATTACTTCAAAGTATTCATAGTGGAATTGTGGAACACTAGGAACTCAAGGCCATCTCTGTTTACTGTCGATCGGCTCTCCCATCGAACAGTTGGGTTCCCCCGTCTGCTTCTCTTTATTCGAGACCATGACATGTGACTTGTATCTCCATTATGGCATTTGTTTTTGACATCTTCACCCATCGACTAGCCGGTCTCACGTCAGCCTATATATATATATTTATTATAAAGCCCACTTTCGATGTATATATTATGTTTCAACTATTCAGGTTATAAACCACGTGAAAAAACTCATCCTGGTGAATTTCTCAATCGATATTATATGAAGAAAATTTTCTGCAGTCAATATTATATTCACTCACACTCATTTATAGAAGTACAGATAATTGTAATAATAAGCATATTTAATACTCTGTTTAGAGGTAGATAATATTCTTCAATGTTGAATAGTATAATGCTTGTGGAGCTTTTTTTTTTTAAACGGCTTCACATATGTAGGGTGAATCTTGTACTAAACACGGTGTTGAGGTTATAAATTTGTAACTGCGTGCGTGGACGCTAAGTGTACACCAGACTGATTGATTCACTACAAGATTGAATACAATTGTCGGAATCGCAGGAGGCCTAAACGCTCGTCACCCTTGATTCTTCTTATGACAGATTGTATGGTGATGAAATTTTTATAAGTAGTGTAGCAGACGCTAACACTGAATTAAACTGATACCTTAAAATTATTATCTGTGAAGAATGAGCATACAAAATCATACAGGTCGAGCAAAAATCCTGATGTAGATAATTTACGGGACTGCGTCTCTAATAAGTTCTGAAGGATTAAAATACGGTATTTGGACCAAATATCGTTCAGAATATACTTCGAGAACAGAGTCTTGTCGGGTTTTAAGCTCTATTGTAGGAAATTATATGATCTCTGGATGCATCTGCTGTACTGTTGATGTATTGCTCCTAAGTCGAGGTTGGTAACAGATAAAAGCTGATATATGAGCAGGTAAGGACAAAGAACAAATATCTCGATCTGACCCCACTCACTACATCCACTTAGACCTGTTCCAATATCAGCTTAATTCAATTATTTCAATGATCGTTTAATCGGTTCTTGATGAGATAGACTGTATCAGACACAATAATTGACAGGCTAAGAAATAATCGAACTCAGAAAACGAATTAAAAAATTGAAATATATATAATAAAATATATGATCTCACAGTGCAGATTCAGAATATAGTTTACAGATTGAAAATGTTTCAACATTGACAAAAATGATTAGCAGTTTTCTTGTACTTGCATGATACCATGCGTGATCGACAGAATTTTACAATTGATAAAATTTAACAGTTTGAAAAAATAGTGAAAATGAATAAAAAGTGTTTTTAAAATTGTTCGGGGTCGTGGTTCTGGCAGCGGAGGATAGTTAATCAACTACAAATTTTAGAATTCTATATGAATAAATCTAGGCTCTTAATAACTAAAAGCGCTTGTCGGCGTGGCCAATAATTTAACGAAGAAAATTTTATATTTTTCTGCACTGAATATTTTCGAAGCGTAGATTGGGGCCCCTTTAAATTATAACTCACATGAAATTCCTTGGCGGTCGTGGTTTTTTTCTTTATCAAAATCGTTTGGTTGGCAGCAATCCAGGCTTCGGTCTCAGACCGTGGGGATTTTAATTTAAATATCTCCTTCACCAAATTAATTAAGGATAATTTAACTTTAAACTTTTAATTTATCGATTGCTGAACATAGATTTACGAATAACAAATAGAATAGCCTAAAATATTGGCTCACAAATAAACATATAAAATCGAACGAGAATTTTTTACGAATAGGTCTTGGTAACTATAAGAGATCTGAACGGTGAGGATTTCAAAAGGAAGTGCTGTCTTTTCTCTAAGCTTCGTGGCTAGAACCTTCTTCTGAGAATCTCGGTGTAATAATTTGCATAAAAATTTGCCATTGGAGAGCGATTATGACGTATATGTCGTCAGTGGCAGGCAGTAGATATAATTCCTTTATTACAGTAATAACTCAGTTTAATATGATTCTTAAAACGCTTAATCTTCTAGACATAGTTCCTCTTATACAATGTACATGTGCTAGCGTAGATTAGAAGCAGGTTTGTTGTCTGATAGTAGATTAACATATGTTGTTTTCAAACGATCACCTTTTTGTGCTATTTCGATGCACTATGATTGGCTTAGGCTTGCCAAAGAGATTCGATCACCATGTGCCAGGTGGTCAGTTGAAATAATATTAATAATTTAATATTCTTATACATTCTATTATGTTTGAGACTGTTATAATTAATTTCTGCTGTTTTTTATCAATAATATAACTGTTCATGCTATGACCTAGTTAGTTACACTAAGACCTGACATTAGAATATAATTTCTTAAGTAATAAATAATTTCAACAATAATATAACATTTTATTTTTATTCGAAATTCTTGGTCCTTTATTGATAGTTTTTTAATTTTTAGAAATGATATTATACCTTGCATAAACCGGCATGACATTTGACAATACTTTGAATCAGTCAGCTGTGTTCGAGCTGCTTTAAACTCTGATCGGTAGTAACAAGTGTAACCTCAATTCATGAGCAATTCATAAATAATTGTGCTTTATTTGCAGAATAATTATAATTTTATTAAATAATTTTCTAGAAAATATTCAACAGAACGGTACTCTTATCTAATATACAGTTACTGAAAGTAAGTTTTATCGCTCGTATCGCTAACTACTCCTTTAGTCAATCTTTCCTTTTAAGAAAGTTAATCACAATTTTTCTCTCTTCTCATGAGGTCTATTGAAAAATTCATCACATGCTATATTCTAATGCTGTAATTAAGCCTATTGAAGAATAACAAATTACAGACACTATTGGTCAGTGTGAAGTTAGCAGAAATTTGTCAGAAGTACATTAGAAAACGATAGTTCTGGATGCAGACACAATAGTTCTATAGTTCCTGATAGATATGAGCAATGTTTCCATTGATATAATGGAAAAAATGATTTTGAAAGAATGCACTGCCAACTTCTAATAAAAATCCTATTCACCTCAGCAGTACACGTAGAAACGCTTTCATGACTGTTACAATAGAAGATATGAAGTATACGAGCCACTTACATGACTGGGGTTCCAATCTATTAGTCTATACCCTATTATAAGCTAAATCTTATCTATTATAAGCTAACTACGATCTATACATTTTCAACCAATTCCATTGATTAATGTGGTCTGTGGCTGGGGTTGAAGTTGGCCGGGACCAAAATTGAAACTTCCAAATTTGATATTTAGAAACCTAATAAATGTCAATTTGTCAAAACAACCTAAACTAACGCTAACTAACGATCTAGACTATTTCAACTAGTTTTATGAAAATTCCCAGGCTGGTGTGAAGTTGGCCCGGAAAATTTGAAGTTCCAAAAATTTGGTATTCAGAAACCTAACAAACGTCAAATTTGTCAAAACAAACTTAAACCAACGATCTAGACTATTTTCACCTATTTTGTGAAAATTTCCGGCTAGTGTGAAGTTTGCCCGGAAAATTGAAACTTTCAATTTGGTATTTAGAAACCCAAACAAACGTCAATTTGTTAAAACAAACCTAAACTAACGCTGAACTAATGATTTTAACACTTCATTGAGAGGGCTGACATCATCCGGCCACTTCGCAGACGTGCTAACTTCTGTTGAGAGCGTACCATGTACTTGTCGAGCGGAAATTATGAGGTAATATGATGGATGAACGAATATGATGGCATGATGCGTTATCCTATTGGAATTCATCATATTTTTAAAATAGTTCTTCTCTGGAGGCTGCAAAGGACCTGGCTACTTACAACCATTCCGTCTTCTGGCAGCATCTTAGTTGAGCCCAAATTATGAAGTTTAATGTGATAGCTGAAGACTTGATTCATAAATTCTCATCACAGTTTCCTTCAATAATTCTTACCTGGGGCAGCAAAGGACCTAATTACCTACATCCTTCTCCTCCGCTGACAGCATGATTTTTGATCCCAAACTATGAAATGGTATAGAACTGAAGCCCAGAATTGTTTTCATTGATTCACACTTTTTTCCAATCTGGACGTAGTGGAGCTGGCCTGCCAAATTTGAAAACTTTAAAGTCTCTCACGGTTGATTTTTTGAGACAATTATGAGAATAGTATAGGAATGGGCTCCATCGAATGAGACCAATATGAAAAATATTCAATATCACTTTATTTATGAATCTATAAAAGATATTAAATACTTCACACAGACACCAAATACATAATGCAGAATTCAAATAAAGTTCAGCATGATAATACAATTCAATATTTGATAGTAGATGGTAAGGGAAAAACCACTGGCGTGAGATGACTCTTGATCGCCAGTGTGAGTAGAAAAAAATTAAATTTAAAGTTCTCTGAAATATCTTATACTAACTACGGACTCTCTTCCTTATTCATATTTTATACAGTGTATACAGGATATAGTACCCATTATTCCATGGGAATCGGATAAGAGAATAAGAAGTAATTTTGTCAATAACTTTACTATAAATAGTTTCTATAATGACTCAATTTTTCCATTTTCTAACGTTTTACTTGAAAAAGTGAGTAATTTTCGTTAAATTTTGCATTTGAGTAAACCTCACATTCATAAATGACTCACATCTCTATTCAAACAGTTGAAAATGTTGTCTGGTAGTCTACACTATTTTTAGTTGTAATCCCGCCTGATAATTTTGAAAGCTTGTAGAACTTCTTGATCGGACGGATTCTTCTCTTCAGATTCGTCACAGTCATCATCATCATCATCATCATCATCATCATCATCACGCTCTAAGAATTGAAATGTGTGACAAAAGCAGAAGGATGGGAAAGTCCTGTCTACCTGCCTGTTCTACGAATGACAGGTTTTTGAAATTCTATTTCCAGTAACTTGCATTCAATTTCCAACATGTGTTTCAAACTCTATTCACTGTTTACCATCCTATCTTCTCCCTACCTAACTTGTCATTATTTTTAGTTTATTGACCTTCTGCTGAAACTGAACAATTCTGACTGTTGGCTTCTTATTCACACTACATTTTGTATGTTGAAGTGAAGAGAGATAACTTTGTAGTTGAGAGGTACCAAATTCGTTATAGAAGAAAATAAGGAGCCAAAATTCTGAAATGTCATGGGACAAGGTAAAAATATTTGTTGCTTAGAAGAATTTATTAAGTGGTGGCTTGTTATAGAGAGGCTCGACTGTATAGCAATTGAATATAGTGTGCTTGTATAAACTGTATAGCATAGGCCTATATAGATGTAGTATAATATATATAAAAATATATAGGACATAATTGACCGAGCAAAGTGAGGTCTAAGATTTAAGTCGACGGTTTTGCATTTCTCTTATGTTTTATATTATGTTCGCATTTACGGCGAAACGCGGTAATAGATTTTCATGAAATTTGACAGGTACCTTTTTAAGTTGTGGGTCAACGATATACAAGGCTTTTGGAATTTTGCATTTCAAGGATAATATAAATGGAATAGGCGCATCCTTCATACACCAATTTAGAGTAAAATCACACTAGAATATTATTCATCATAGATCAGCTGTCGAGAGGATTATAATTGCATGCAATGACGCAAGCAGTTTAATATATCAATGTAAATTGAAGAAAAACAGCTGTTGTTCGATTAATATCATCGATTAAATCTTCGTTGAATAATGAATAAACGTAGGATCTCATAGGCCAGCTCAGAAAATTATGAGCTGCATAATCATGTCTCCGTGGTTGGAACCCACCTGAAATTTCGATCCTAGCATAAGTAAAACTGCAGGTCTATCAATTGACTGAGCGAAGTGAGGTCTAAGATTCAGTCGACGGTTTCGCATTTCTCTTTATGTTTAATGTTCATATGTTGCACATTTACGACAAAATCGGTAATAGATTTTCATGCAATTTGACAGATATTCCTTTTCAAATTGTGCGTCGACGTATATACAAGGTTTTTGGAAATTTCAAGGATAATATAAAAGGAAAAAGGAGCCTCCTTCGTACGCCAATATATTAGTAAAAATCAGACTATAGAATTATTCATCATAAATCAGCTGTTGAGTGGATTATAATTAATTGCATGCCATGACGCATACTCAATGTAACTTGGGAAAGAAATCATCAGCTGTGTAGACTATTGATTGCATGCCTGATTGAATGCAATTTTAATGCACTATTAATGATTATTGATTGCGTGCAATAACGCATGCAATTAATAACTAAAATACCATAGTATTGGCTCTCAAATTTTCTCTGCTTTGAACTCGGGCTGTCCTGTTGCCAGTATGTCTTGAAGAGATTAGCTTTTGATGTTAGCATTTTTGATACACCAATCCGAACAGCCATTAGCCGTTTTCACACCGATATCTTGCCGACACAACACAACAGGATGGAATTTACTCTGATGGACAGTATATGAGGAGCCGCGGTTTATAAACTGTGCGAGGTCTACTGTTCACAGAACTACTAGTATTATACTTCGGTCAAACCAAGTCTACCATATAATAACATAACATAATATATGTTAACATAAAAGGTTCTTGTTGATCATTGCTCATGCTTGAGAATATTAGCAATTTTTGTAAATTCGATTGATCGATCCAGCGCATGTGCATTACTTCAAAGTATTAGCAATTATTTTAAGTTTAGGTTTCTCTGAACCACGCAGCGTTATTGTGGGTTCTGTCAACCGTGATACGCGAAAATCACGCGTGTGGATAAAAAGTGGGTGTTTTCCTGACAGCAACCTCGCAGCGCACGATTATATTTCAGTCATAGGCAACATAGATGTCCAACATGTTGCTGTAGCTATGATCTATTAATGAATTTTGTAAATGAAAACCCATTGAACTTTTATTGACTGGGGATAAGAAGGTTTTTCTATAATTGTGATTACCAGGCATCTGTTTGATAAAGATACCAAGTTTAGGGATATTTTAGGCTTTCAATACATTTTGTTTTATGAGGTACTGTTCTGTGAATAGTAGACCTCGCGCAGTTATAACCACAGCCTCCTCTAATACTGTCCATCAGAGTAAATCTGTCCTGTGCTGTTGTGTCAGTGGCATATCCAGGGGGGGATATGAGGATGTATCCCCCCCCCCCCCAGCGAAATGAGACCTACATTTATTTCGTGGCCCATTCAGCAACTACTTAGTTAGCTTTCTTATATTGTATGAGTCGAACAAATATCTAGGAGATGAGAGAATAGCACAATGATAATTATGAAATTATAAGCTAGACAGTGAATGGTCTAGTATATAAATGGACTGAGATAGCATGAAAATAAAAGATAGCACTTTAAAGTGAGTCAATTGTTACTTTTCACCATCTATTATATTGAAGAAATTCAATGTAGCTTATATTTTTTCAGAGTGATCATAGTTTATTGAGTTTCAAGTATGTGGTTGAGAAGACAAGTATGGCCACCTATAGTAGTCATATCCTAAACAATGCACCAGCAGCTTCTTCTACCCTTAAAATTTCCCGGTTATGATAAATGGGGGTAGCCTAATTCCATCGTAACAGGGGAGATACATCCCTGAATATTTGGGAAAATTGTTTATTCTTCCCCTAGAAAAAATTCAAGTTCAAGAACTGAAGTAAAATTATGAAAATTGATCAAAACAGTTAAGAAAAGTATCTAATTATGATTTTGGTATTATTTATGCTTACTTTCTGTTTTATTATTTATACTTTTGTTTATAAATTATGTATTCTCTTTTATTCGTTTTGAATATGTATTGTTGTATGGCAAATAAATGATTTGATTTGAATCAAGTGAAACCTAATAGCAGTATTATTTTTTGGAACAATTGAATTACTAGTAAAATCTTGAGTGCGCGACGCAGAGGGAATTACAGAGATTGCGCGCGTGAAGTCAGAGGAAAACACTTCCCTAGCAATATCTGCAGCAGACTTTTGCGTGATTACGTCAAGAGAAAACTAGGCTTTAAAATGTAGTGGCTAGTCGCGCATGTAAATTCTATTGGTCGATCCAGCGCACGCGCATTACTTCAAAGTATTAGCAATTTTGAAATGTAATGGCTAGTCGCGCGTGTAAATTCTATTGGTCGATCCAGCGCATGTGCATTACTTCAAAGTATTCATAGTGGAATTGTGGAACACTAGGAACTTCAAGGCCATCTCTGTTTACTGTCGATCGGCTCTCCCATCGAACAGTTGGGGTTCCCCCGTTGAAGTGTACGCTTTTGAACAGCTGATCACCTGAGTGTTCTAGCCTTGTAGTTCCGTAAGCAACGATAGGCGATTGATTACAAGTTTCCATTCTGTATCTATTCTGTGTCAAGGCTTCTCAGCGTGTCTATTCCATAAATGGTCTCAGAAACAGAGTAACGGCCAGCAACAGTCACAGTTATAACATAGTTATTCGAAAGTAATCTTCGAGTATCTATAGTGAGGTCCACGTTATAATGGTAGTGTACGATTTGCAATGGTGTTGCTATCCTTGTCTTGTACAACAAATGTGAAAGTGTTAGGGGTTAGTTTTTATTTAGGTTATTCAATAATGTTTTATTAGGATAGGTTAGGTTTTTGCTTTAAAATTGCAATATGCTGGAAGGGCTAGGGTCTAGGTGGAGTTATGTTTTTTGATGTTTCAAAGCACAGAATTAGAGAGAGTTTTATAGGAGTTTTTCTGTTTAAAAGGTGAATAGGAGGTTTTCTGTTAAAAGGTAAAAGGATAGGTTAGGGGGTTAGGATTTTGCTTTGAATCACATGTTTGTGAACATGTTCATGAAATGACCACATGTTTATGTTTTGTTCTAAAGATGACAATAAATCTAAAGTATTGAATGTGAAAGGGTTAGAGGTTGGGTTTTATTTGGGTTATATTTAATAATGTGTTATTAGGATAGGTTAGGTTTTTGCTTTGAAAGCAATATGCTAGAAGGGGCTAGGGTGCAGTTAGAGTTATGTTTTTAATGTCAAATGTGAAAGGATAGGTTAGGGGGTTAGGATTTTGCTTTGAAATCAAAATTATTAATGTGAAGGGGTTAGGGGTTAGTGGTTAGGTTTTTTTGGATTATATTTAATGATGTTCCATAGGTAGGTTAGGTTTTTGCTTTTGAATTGCAATATGCTAGAAAGGGCTAGGGTCCAGGTAGAATAATGCTTTTTGATATTTCAAAGGTGGAAAGATAGGTTAGGATTTTGCTTTGAAATTGCAATATGCTGGAAGGGAATAGAGGTTTTTCAAATAGGTATGTTTTTTGATGTTTTAAATGTAAAAGGGGAGGTTAAGGGTCGGGTTTTGTTTTGAAATGACAATATGCTGACTTACTTATAGTGTTTTTAACATCAGTAATAACATGGTATATTTTATTAATTATATTTTCAAAAGTATCCTTTCTTTATGAATAAAATGATAATATATTGATTATTATATTGAATTCAATGATAAATCATCATTGGATAATAATATCTTCATCAAATAGAATGACGATTGGCTCCAGTTACAGTGCTCGGTAACCATCATCACAAAGAACGTTACATTCAAAGATCTGACTGAATGGAACGGGGAAAACCCGTTGCTAGCGCATGCGCGATACGGTGCTGTCTGAGACAGAGAGTGGTTTGTGCTATCCTAACTTTTTAGGTTAGTTGAAAATCAGGAGCTTTCTTTGTCTCAGAAACAGAGTAACGGCCAAGCAACAGTCACAGTTATTCAAAAGTATTCTTTAAGTATCTATAGTGAGGTCCACGTTATAAGGTAGTGTACGATTTGCAATAGTGTTGCTATCCTTGTCTCGTTCAACAAATGTAAAAGAGTTAGGGGTTAGTTTTTATTTAGGTTATATTTAATAATGGTTTATTAGGATAGGTTAGGTTTTTGCTTTAAAATTGCAATATGCTAGAAGGGGCTAGGTCTAGGTGGAGTTATGTTTTTTGATGTTTCAAAGCACAGAATTACAAGGAGTTCTATAGGAGTATTATAGGAGTAGTTTCTCTGTTTCAAAGGTGAAAGGATAGGTTGGGCGGTTAGGATTTTGCTTTGAATCACATGTTTGTGAACTGTTCATGAAATGAACCACATGTTTGTGAACATTGTCAGAAATGAACCACATGTTTGTGAACATGTTCATGAAATGAACCACATGTTTGTGAACATGTTCATGAAATGAACCACAGTTTGTGAACATGTTCATGAAATGAACCACATGTTGTGACATGTTCATGAAATGAACCACATGTTTGTGAACATGTTATGAAATGAACCACATGTTGTGAAAATGTTCATGAAATGAACCACATGTTTGTGAACATGTTCATGAAATGAACCACATGTTTGTGAACATGTTCATGAAATGAACCACATGTTTATGTTTTGTTCTAAAGATGACGAATAATCTAAAGTATTAAATGTGAAAGGGTTAGAAGTTAGGTTTTAATTAAAATGTGTTATTAGGATAGGTTAGGTTTTTGCTTTGAAATTGCAATATGCTAGAAGGGGCTAGGTGCAGTTAGAGTTATGTTTTTTGATGTTTCAAATGTGAAAGGATAGGTTAGGGGGTTAGGATTTTGCACTGAAATCTAAATTATTAAATGTGAAGGGTTAGGGGTTAGTGGTTAGGTTTTTTCTGGATTATATTTAATAATGTTCAATAAGGTTAGGTTAGGTTTTTGCTTTTGAATTGCAATATGCTAGAAAGGGCTAGGGTCCAGGTAGAATAATGCTTTTTGATATTTCAAGGTGGAAAGATAGGTTAGGATTTTGCTTTGAAATTGCAATATGCTGGAAGGGAATAGAGGTTTTTCAAATAGTTATGTTTATTGATGTTTTAAATTTAGAAGGGGAGGTTGAGGGTTGGTTTTGTTTTGAAATGACAATATGCTGACTTAGTTATAGTGTTTTTTAACATCAGTTAAATAACAACTGTTATATTTTATTAATTATATTTTTCAAAAGTACTCTTTCTTTTATTAAATAAAATAATAATAAATGATTATTATATGAATTTAATGATAAATCATCATTGGATAATAATATCTTCATCAAATAGAATGACGATTGGCTCCAGTACAGTGCTCGGTAACCATCATCACAAAGAACGTTACATTCAAAGATCTGACTGAATGGACCGGGAAAACCCGTTGCTAACGCATGCGCGATACGGTGGTCTGAGACAAGGAGGGTTTGTTAGAGAAGCTGCTAAAGTTTTGAAATTTTAAAATGACAAACATAACATAACCTTATAAAACAAGAAATTCATGACTTTTTGGTTTTATTGTTGGACATTGTGCTACCGATCAAAATAATTAGCATGTTAGAATTTATACATTTCTATTATTGTCAGTAAGTTACCTATAAAAATTTCAACAATAAAAAACAGCATAATAAATTTTCTTAGATCTTCTGTTCAAGTAGCCTACAAGTTGCTCTACTCTACAATGTTTTCAATGGGTAGAAAAGTTAAACTTTACTCTATCGTTTCTTACACAAGAAAAACTTTCTTATACAGAGTCTCCAAAGTCACCAGCTATAGTAAAAGATGCCTTGAGTTTATGGAAAGACATTTTCAAGAAAAATAATATCTCTGAACCAGAAAGTTCTATTAAAATTATTATGCAGAGTGTGTTGAGAGCTAAAAATGTACGGTAATTCTATTTATAAGTTGCTTATTTGTTTAAGTTATACTACTGAACCCACTGTAGCATACACCCAGACTGATAGTCTAGTCTATAATAGCCTACCTACCGTAATCCAATATTTTTCAATTTGTGTTTTTACTCTTATATTTTGGTATTTTTCTGCTTAAAGAAGATCTTTGGTAAATTTCCGTATTTGGCGTAATATTATCAATATTGAAATTATTGATAGTAAATTATAATATCTAGTATTCAAGTAGGCTTATTTTTTATATTAACAAATAGACCTACATTATAGAGTTTCATAGTAAATGTCTTGAAACTATATAGAATGAATTACATAATATTCTGTTCTTTAATTTTGGATGATAATCAATTTTCAACACTCATTTAAAAAACCGAAAGCGCTCCACCTGTGATTACTAAATAAATAATACTCAAAAATTAGACTGTAATGTCGAAAATGGTTCAAAACGGATTATTACTTGCAGTTGGTCATGGATAGTGAAATAGATTATTGATTATATTTTTATTGTATAATCATTTAACTACTCAAGTATTTTCTTCATTATATACTTCATAAGGTCCTTTCTTTGTCATGACCCGAGATCTGGATTGTCTGTGTCTGTAAGTAGTGGAACTGACTTGGTTTTTGTCGTAGGGGTTGACTTATGATTTACAACTTTCATTAAGATGGCCTTGTTTGTAAAAGTATAATTTTCTCTTGAGGTTTAGATTCCATTCCTTCCCTGTCATCAAGGCTCTTCACTCCATCCGGCCAGATGTACATTCTCAGGCCTAGTACCAGAAAACAATCCTTCTTATTCAGCCTCTGTTTGTCTTCTTTTCTGATGAATGGATGAAAATTTTCTCTTGCATCCAACAGGGAGAGCACTATATCAGCCTGTTGGAGATGGGTCGACAGTAGCTCAAGTGGCTCGCCGCCCATCCAGGATTCTCGAAGCTTTCTTTTGGTGGAGCAGTACCTTACATCTTCAGGTTTTTAAAAGCAATACCCTGCAGGTTCTTCACACCAACAGGCAGGTCATTGTATAGGCGCAGTGCAAATATTGGGAAGGAGTCTTTTCTCTTGTTGGTTCTGCAGCGTGGTATGTCAATGTCAAGTCTCCTCCTTGTAGCATGCACATGACGATCAGCCCTCAGCACATGACTGCCCTCGGTGTCCTTAACATGCAGCAGACTCAACAGTATGTACTGGTTGAAGACTGTAAGGATGCCCAGGTCAATGAAGATAGGCCTACAGTGCTCACGATGCCCTGCTGAGGTGATCACTCGAAGTGCTTTCTTCTGGAGCATCAGCACACTCTTGCAGCCCGCTGCATGCCCCCACAGCAGGAGTCCATACAGCAGATGGGAATGGAAAAGGGCAAAGTATACCATCACCATATCTTTCCTGCTGAGAAGGGCTCTAAGTCTATGCAGCAAGTAGATTACTCGTGCCAGCCTGGTGCAAACTCCATCAATATGGCCTGCCCATGTCAATTTTGAGTCAATGACAAATCCCAGGAGTTTCACCACTGATTTATGGGCAGAGTCAGCAAGGCTGCGAAGTCCACAAACCAGTTGCTGAGTCTTCCCCTCATTCAAGCAGAGTCTGTTTCTCTCAAACCACTGCTTGGCATCATCAAAAACTCGCTGAGCCTGCAAGCCAGCTTGTTCAACCGTCCGCCCCCTAGAGTAAATTGTGGTGTCATCCGCAAACATCAGCACCGGTCCAAGGTCTCACATAAGAACTCAGCTATCAAGCTATCAATATTAAATAGCTTAATGAATTAAGCTAATTTAATACAAAGTGAAGAACTATTTATTGGAAGAATTTGATTAAGTTCATCAGTAGTATGAATCTTGATCCTTTTTTAGTCTAAAATGTTTTTTTTTTTGTCTTACAGTTGGTTGATGTACAAACCCAGTTGGACGCGGAACTGGACTTGAATCAAAGAACACATTTGGACGGATGCTGTCTGCAAAGATTGGCCAGGTAGGCTGAATCACGGTATATAGAAGAAGAAGAAGAAGTATTTTCATCTAAATACCGTGAGCTGAATGGCATGATCTGCTTAAAATTCAAAATACAATATTACAATAGGCAAATGGATAGCGTGGTATGGGCCAGTTTTTACTTCCCTTGCCCTGTTACCATAGGTAAGGAAAGTATTGAGTTTCGAAAAAAATTAAGGTAGGTACCCCAATTTCTAAATTTCTATACGTTTCACGGTCCCCTGAGTCCAAAAAAGTGGTTTTTGGATATTGGTCAGTAGACCCTATGTGTGTGTGTGTGTGTGTGTGTGTGTGTGTGTGTGTGTGTGTGTGTGTGTGTATGTGTACACGATATCTCATCTCTCAATTAATGGAATGACTTGAAGTTTGGAACTTGAGGTCTTTACACTGTAAGGATCCGACATGAACAATTTCGATCAAATGCAATCAAAGATGGCGGCTAAAATGTTGTCAAAAACAGGGGTTTTCGCGATTTTCTCGAAAACAGCTCCAACAATTTTGATAAAATGTTTAACTAAAATAGTCATTGATGAGCTCTATCAACTGCCACAAGTCCCATATCTGTAAACATTTCAGGAGCTCCGCCCCATCTATGCAAAGTTTGATTTTTGATTCCCAATTATCAGGCTTCAGATACAATTTAAACAAAAAATTTCAAGTGGAAAAATTGAGCATGAATATATGTACATACAATAGTTAGATTTTGTGTTGCCGTGCTACCAATTTTTCCTAATTCGGTTGGATAGCAATTCACACCTATTAACCTAAGGATAGTTGTCGGCTCCAATGTAATAGATTCTTGATAAATTATGAATGGATCTATCGCCTATGAATGAGGGGAAAT
>NW_024092482.1:0-15068 GCF_014356525.2 Nilaparvata lugens | reverse complement strand
TGTGAATCTTTCAGACCTGTACTTCCAGATGGATCGGATGTCAATGCCACAGATGAGAAGGCAGATTTCAACTGAGCTTGTTCAGATATGGCTTCTTTCAGCTTGCTTAGTAAGGTTGCCTCCTTTGGTAATAATTCTCTTCGAGATGCATACAAGTCTGTTACGATTCCCGATTCTCGATTATCCAAGTTCCCTACTAGCTCTCTACTTTCGAAATCGATTAAATTACCATTGCTCTTCACACTATTTACATCTTTATCACCGTCAGACCCTGTCTTCGGTGAAACAGGGTTACTAAAAGTCAACCAACCCTGCGGTACACTCGGAGTTTTAGCCACAACATCTGGCATATTACTATCTTTCATCATCATACTGCTTAGTAACGCATTTCTAGAAGGTGCTTTATTTCGATCAAGTTTCTCGTTTGCAATTTTAGCACCACTAGCTTCTCCATTTTGAACAAAATTGTTCCGAGCAGAATAAGATTTGGAATTATCAACTCCAGTAGCCGAAGAAAGCAGTGATTTTTCATTGCTGAAAGTTGGAAGCGCTTTGGCACTATCAGTTCCAGTAGCTGACGATAACAGTGACTTTTCAAAGAACGTTCGACAAGATGCAGTCAAATGGAGAAGTTAGTTTCTTGGGTTGCGAGATTATTTTTCGGTTGATTATTATCGACTTCTTGTCCATGACTGGCAGGCTGTGGAGCCAATGGAAAACTGTTAGGTAGATTGGAAGTCTGAGGGAAATTAGCTGGCCTGATATATGAGTTGGATTGTACTGTATCAACTTTCGAACCAATTTTACGAGAATTTTTTTCTCCATCGGGAACAATCTGAGGAGGCTGTTTTGAAGGGTCGTACTTGTATTGAAATATTGGAAAAATGTTGTTTCTTGTGATACCGTGCTCATATCTCTCCAACATGTTCTTGATGTTCACTCGCGGTACCCCGTGTATATTTCGACGAAACAGCTCATACTCATTGAACTTCCATTTTGTTTCAGGTTCTAAAATTTCGACAACATAGCCATACTGAACACCAGCCTGTACGTAAGGAGCCATCTCCCAGGTCTGAGTGTTTGTATTGTCGATTATTACCGGGTTCACATTTTGCATCAACGCTTTACCGGCTCGATTCTGGTTCCAGATATGTGCGCCCGGTAGCATTTTCGGATCAAACCGGTAACCATATCTGGGCGTCATAAAGTAGTCATCGGTGCTGAAAACATGATTTTTAAGCTGCAGTTCAATCTCTGGGCGGATTTTATTGACATTCGAAATAATTTTCTCAGCCATGTACGATTTACCACTACCAGGACACCCTCTCAATAAAACAATCACTTTGATAGAGTTCAACACAAGACTACAGATTCTGTCAACGGTATCAGTTATTTCCAAACACCCTTCGTAAATGACTTTGATTGAAGTTGTAACACTTTCAACAGGAGGATATGCTTCAGTAATATTAGAAGCACCGGAAGCATACATTTGAGTGATCGAATTCTTTTGAAATGCAGAATTATTCTCGATATTCAATATCTCAAAATCTCTGTTCAGTGTTTTCGGTTGATTTTCTTTTTGTTTGACATGATCAAAGCTGGACGGTATATTAGCTGCACAGGCATTCATGAAAACGTTCTTATGGAAGGGAGTAGAGAATTCCTGCAACACTCTCAAACCATTATCAGTAGAGACATCCTCTTCTTCAATTATGATGTCAGCGTCGGCTTCTTCCTCCGAATTGTCGCCCTTGTAAACTACTTTGGCATCATGGAACCCGTCGTACTGTCGAATTTTAGCTGGTGAAAAACTGTATGAATTTAAATTTTGAGCAGATTGGTGTGACGTCGATGCTCTTGTTGCATACTCAAAATCGTCTTCGAACACGGATGCGTCAAACTTTTTGGGTGGCTTTTTGGAATCGGCACTCACTGACATCGCCATCAGGTCGTCAACTGAAGGTTCAGCTGGAAAACGAGAAAAATAGAAATATGAGAAGGTATCGAAAATTGTTGAAAAAATCATATATCAAAATTTAATCGAGTAAAATGAAGAATGTATTACAATCAAAGCCGAAATATTTATGTTGGCTTTTATAAGGATGTGATACCGGTACTAAAAAAATTTATAAATTCTCAAGTCGAAAATATTTAGTATTATATAAATAGTCGGTAAGCAGGAAAAATTCAGGATGAAACGCTTTTTTGATGAAAATTGAGGCTAAGCGTCAGGGGAAATTTTACCCCGGTATTGTTTTCAGTTTGGAAACTATCAATTTAGCAAAATAAAATGATAATATCGTGTGATCTGGTGTCGAGATATCAGGTCCCACCTGATCATTTTCAGAGCCTCTGATTCTGATATGACCTGACAATAAATTGTTTCTAAGTAGCTAGCTGTAACCGACGACTTGACATGTCCATCCAAAACAATGACTCACAATGGCTAAGAATGATTTTTTTGAAAATTGAATACTTTTCTTAGAAATTTATATTTTGGAATCTGTATTAATTTATCCCATTCTCGAGTGTCAAAATGAATAATTCATTTTATTATTTATAATAATAGAGAGGAATAGCACAAGGTTACCTTATTTTTTCCTCTCCCTATCATTTCGATAATGTACTTATTGTATAAATGAATAAATAATAAAGCATTTTGACACTTGAGAATGGAAGAAAAATACCCGAAACTAGTAATTGTAATGGTGATATTGAAATAAATTAATTATGGGTTTGTGTATTCATAGAGTGAAATTTTGATTGGGTTCATTTAAAAAGGTGTAGAATTAGGACTTCAACAATGAGACTTTAGTGATCTTGTAGCTGAATTTTGTGTGTAAATTTTCATCGTGAGAAATTTATTTTTGTGTTGAAAAATAATTTTCTCGCAAAAGTCAGGTTCTGCCAACTTGCATCCGGGAAGACTCCAATTTTATGCAGGGTTGAGGTATTCTCACGGAACTGTATTTCCATTAGCGATGGAAAATACACGAGTATTTGGGAATATTTCAAACTTTCATTATTTTCCTTTTCCACGGAATTATGCTAGTCTCCGGCTCGGCCGGAATCAGATTAAAATCTAGAGGTAGCCTCGGGCCTCGAAGGCCCTAATTGAACGTATTAGATGTGGTGAAATACACCACGAAGAGCTTGTTTACATGTTTAATTTTATAATACGGACCCATTCATGTACCGAACTTTTTAAAATTTTACATAGTTCACAAAGTAGGTCCTGAAAATATTCTTGGAAAATTTCAGCTCCCCAACCTTCGTAAAAACAAAATGGCGGCATATTGAAAATTTTACTAATTCGCTTGCTATAAGAACTATTTTCATGAGTTATTTTCTTTGTTTACTACGTTGCGGTAGTCTTGACTCATTTGATGGTACCAGAAATGGATCAAGCAATCTTCCAACAAGATGGTGCTCCACCATTTCGCAAAATATGTCCAATTACTAAATGACAAAATTCATGGCCGTTGGATTGGTCGTGGAAGTGATTTTTTGGATTGGCCACCCCGATCACCAGATTTAACTGTTTGTGACTTCTTTTTATGGGGTTACTTGAAGGGTAATGTTACATAAAACCAAAAACACATTTCAATGTTCTTAAAGTATCGTTTATCGTTTATACTACCATTTTCTTTCTACGAAGTTTAGGGAGCTGAAATTTTCCCAGAATATTTCTAGAACCTACTTTGTAAACTGTGTAAAATTATAAAAAAGGTTCGGTGCATGAATGGTCACGTAATATAAAAGCAAACGTGTAAAAGTCTTTGTGGGACACGGTGTGTAAGAAGTGTATAAATTTTCAAAATGTTTGTTTCGTCCGATTTCGTGAAGTTATTTAAAGTAGTTTGAATTGTGTATGTATTTTATTGTTTATTATGAATGACAGTGGAATAAACATCAACAACGTAGTGTAGTGCAAAGTTTCAGTCGTGATGAGATTAATAGTTCTAAAGATAGCGAGTGCCATTATATTGTCTTGCTCATGTTTTAGAAACCCAAATTGATCGAATCCCC
The DNA here is from genome assembly GCF_014356525.2 of Nilaparvata lugens. Lineage (NCBI taxonomy): Eukaryota > Metazoa > Arthropoda > Insecta > Hemiptera > Delphacidae > Nilaparvata > Nilaparvata lugens. The sequence continues at coordinate 11,039 of NW_024092482.1, read as the reverse complement.
AATTATTCATTGTAGTAGTTGAATGAATAAAGATCACACTACCTTTGCAAACATTTAGAATTGCAAACAAGAACAACAGTTACAAAAATCTTACAGGCTGTTTTATACAATGTGCAATGAAACTATATAGATTATTTTTTGTCCAAATTTAAATTAGATTGATTAATTCAATAAAATTTAGAAGTTTAATAGAACGCAAAAGTTTGTTGTTTGTCCAGTCACATGACTCACTCTTTAGTATTTTAGAGATCTTAATTCTACCCCCATCTGGGGGCGGTTACATAGTCATTTCGGAAATAAAAAATGAGACAAGGGTGCTAATGATACTTCATATTTGAACTTTCAAGTAGCCCAATAAAAATAACTTACGTTTCCAATCATTTTTTTTCAGGACGTTGTAAATTTCAATGGGGTCGATTGATTCACCAAACATTAATAGGAAGTCGTCGTACAACTCGTCTCTTGAATTATCATCTTTGGATGATGGCCCCTCATTTTTGTTTTTTCCATGTTTGCGTCGACGCCTCCGATTGCCGGGTTGCGACATTTCAAGTGCAGTTGATAGTAAAATATAATTTAAAACCCTGGAAAAAGTTTAAACAGAATTAATTTTATTCGATTTGCAACTGAAAATTGAAAATTCATGGATTCTATATCTATTTCAAAACAACCGTAATGAACTTGTAATTCATATTCTCAACTTTGCCTGTCGCTTTCTTTTTCCAAACTAATTTACCGTCTGTCCTCATCCCTGCAATGTGGCATTCGTTCAGGATTGATATTAGCATGAGCCAATGTATACTCAGATTAAGCATGAGGTGAAACTACATGGAAATTTAGTTAGAAAAACTTTTAAACTCTCCAAAAAATGAATTGAAATATGCTACAAAAAAATTAATTTTTCTGTCTCGATTTCAGGGTGTGCGCCCATCTAATCAGCTTCTTAATCTGTAGTTTTGCTTCTTCTAGGTAACCAGTGTGTGATAGTTGGGCAGTAACTTACTAACTCATATTAACTTATAGTTGTTATAAAATACATATGTACTCAAGGATTCTTCTTTACGCAATTAATTCTGTGTGATTTCTGTCACACTTGCGTGAGGTAAATATGACAAGAACTATTTATCACAAGAAACCCAGTAGTCAAGAGGAAGCTTGTTTGTTCTATTAGAAGAAACTGAAAGCCCTGAGACACCCGAGTTTTTGTTACCAACTGATAGAGCAGTGCATAGCAAAAATAACTAGAGCCATATTCACACCGTACGAGTAATGGTGGCTTGAAAAAAATATTAGGGCTCTATGGATGAAAAAATGTAATGCTTTTGACACCCAAAAAACAACATGTATCCAAGAGCTACTTCTTCCCTTGAGTGAGACAGGAGATCGGAGAGGTACAGGTAACAACTTCTATTATTACTTCTACGTTGATTGCATATCCTATTTTAATAAAGATGGACCTTGTAGGCTTGACTTGATGACATGACTTATAAGCTAAGTTATTGGGTAAACTTTCTTATATTACCATGCTTGGAGATTCAACAATAGATTTGGGTTGTTGCTTGAGACAATAGCCATTAAAACAAACATGAATTCGGTAAATGACGTCACAAGATCACATTACAATTCACATTTCACACTAGAATAGGAACGACTTTCAATAATTTGAACTATGTACGCATAATAATAAATAAAATAAATTACAAGCCATGAACTCTCATACTAAATGAACGCTTCTGAATCATTAATTTGAGAAAATTATTATTCTCATTGAAATATATACTAGTAGTTCTGTAAACAGTTGACCTCATGCAGTTTTCTCATCCACAAGTATCTGATGTCACCTGTTTGAAATGTTAACAAGCTCAGTTCACGTTTGAATTTGTATTCCGTATGATAATTCATCCAGTTCCGTGATAACCTTTCCATCTCATGAAAATATTCCTCAAATATTTGATAATTAATTTTTTAGCCAAAAATATTATATGCCTAGGCTAATTTCTTCAGCATTATTTAGTTCATTTATTAATTATTTTTAATCATCTATTAAATTTGTATTTTTCAAATGTGAGATTGATACTGATGACACGCATAATAATACAATGACTGCAAAACAAAATATTGAAACCATATAGAAATAGACACGGCTTCTCGAGTCATCTGTGTTATGCATGCAATGAATAATCCACTTGTCAGCTGATTGATTATGAATAATTCTATAGTCTGATTAATCCTATACCTATTCTGAGTAGATGATATAATATAGTGATATCGGAGTATGGAGGAATTCCTTTTCTTTTCATATTATCCTTAAAATGCAAAATTTCATAAAAACCGTAAACATCGACGCGTAGTTGAAAAAGGAATATTCCTCCAAATCTCATCGAGTTCTATCAACGCGTTTGGCCGTAAATGCGTTACATACACACAAACCAAAGAAAATACGAGTTAAATCATAGACCTCACTAAGTTCGGTCAATTAAGATTGAATGTATTCATGAATTTCCCCAAAAAATTATAATTTATTTCTCAATAAAAAGGTTTACGATGTTCAGCCATTGTTAGAGTAATGGCTGACGTTGGAGAAGAATGGTGTTTCCTGCAACCTACAATATAATATATTATAAGGACTAAGGAGGTATGGAAAAGGCAAGTTAACTCGTCCACTGTATAAATGATGGAAGGTTTGAATAGGGTCTCTGTCATGGTCCCGTTATATACATCACACTCTTCTTCAACTCACTCTTTGTTCAAAGGTAGGGGTTTCCTAGAATGTGATAGCCAAAAATAGCCAAGTCCTTTCTCTTACAATGGAAGAGAAAGTTTCTACTGTTCCCTGACCAGTGCATTTGAAATGGAATATATAATTATCCCTATGACTAATACGGATGACATAATTGTCAATGGTATTCAAGATATATATATAAAGATTATCTTATAATTTACATTACTGTAAATCGTAATAATGAAGTTTTGTATTATCATTTTTGTACAGAATATATTGTGAAAATAAATGCACTTATTTATAAGTTACTTATATATTAATTCATAATATTAAAATAGATTATAGTAATGGAAATTGAAGTTGAAAACCTACAATAATATAAAATTATCAAAATGCTATATAGCGTAAATATTAAAGATTGTCGAGTACCTATTCAAAGCAAGTTTCCATCGTTTGAGATTGTCGAGTACCTATTCAAAGCAGGTTTCCATCGTTATGAATGGAATAAATGTTTTATGATTGCAAACAGAGTGCAGTCTGTGATCTCTGTAGATTAGTAACAGTTGAGGAAAAGTAGCCTGTATCTATTAAGGACCTATGCACATTATTACAGATTTGTTTAGTGCAAGGAAACTTTGAACTGAATACGGCGAATGAAGATATAATAAAAGTATTGTTGGGAGGTTCTTATATGCCAGTGAGTAAGTGTGTAAGTAGTATAGAGTTAGCTGTGAGGTAAAAATGTATTTATTTTCCATTTAATAAACATAAAATAAGTTTTACCGAAAACAATATTTATTTATACATAAGAAAATGTGTGGAAGCAACAGATCGGTGATTCAAATCCATTCATTTAGAAGAGATTTTAAAGAAAACACAAAAAGAAACATTGAAATAATGTGGTAAAAAACTAATAATATATGATAAAAGCACTTGAGATACCTTGAAAAAGTTATAAGCTTGAAGAATGCATAGCAATATCAAAGATGTAAAATGGAATAGATACGAGAAGCTTATTGGAAAATTATAAAAAATTGCTCAAATCCATGTCATGCTTTAGGTATTGTAAAATAAGGCTAACTGTAAATAAATACATATGAAAATCATACCTCTGACAATTTTGTAATGCGTAATAACTCAAGATGAGATAAGTAGGTCTACTAGTATTCAAACTCAAACAACAGCGCCCTTGAATGTTTAATCACCAAAACACTGAGAAAACCATTTAACTATGTAAATCATTTCACTAATGGGCCTACAGAAATTTTGATACTTTTTGAATTCATTCAACAAAGACATGATCATAACCTACACTGCAAAACAACATGAGATGAAGAGATCACCATTCACCATCACACCATTTTGCAAAACTACACTTGCACTTGCATGCTCGAGCTCTCTTGCTTGCAACTTGCAACACAAGAGGGGAAAAGTGAAATTTGAGCAAGATTTTGACAAACCACTCTCTGTCTTAGACAGCACCGTATCGCGCATGCGTTAGCAACGGGTTTTCCCGTTCCATTCAGTCAGATCTTTGAATGTAACGTTCTTTGTGATGATGGTTACCGAGCACTGTAACTGGAGCCAATCGTCATTCTATTTGATGAAGATATTATTATCCAATGATGATTTATCATTAAATTCAATATAATAATCATATATTATCATTTTATTTAATAAAAGGAAGAGTACTTTTGAAAAATATAATTAATAAAATATAACAGTTGTTATTTAACTGATGTTAAAAAACACTATAACTAAGTCAGCATATTGTCATTTCAAAACAAAAACCGAACCCTCAACCTTCCCTTTTACATTCAAAACATCAATAAACATAACTATTTGAAAAACCTCTAATCCCTTCCAGCATATTGCAATTTCAAAGCAAAATCCTAACCTATCTTTCCACCTTTGAAATATCAAAAAGCATAATTCTACCTGGACCCTAGCCCTTTCTAGCATATTGCAATTTTAAAGCAAAAACCTAACCTAACCTTATGAACATTATTAAATATAATCCAAAAAACCTAACCACTAACCCTAACCCCTTCACATTTAATAATTTAGATTTCAAAGCAAAATCCTAACCCCCTAACCTATCTTTTCACATTTGAAACATCAAAAAACATAACTCTAACTGCACCCTAGCCCCTTCTAGCATATTGCAATTTCAAAGCAAAAACCTAACCTATCCTAATAACACATTATTAAATATAACCTAAATAAAACCTAACCTCCAACCCTTTCACATTTAATACTTTAGATTTATTCGTCATCTTCAGAACAAAACATAAACATGTGGTTCATTTCATGAACATGTTCACAAACATATTGTTCATTTCTTTATTATGTTCACAAACATGTGGTTCAAAGCAAAATCCTAACCCCCTAACCTATCCTTTTACCTTTGAACATCAAAAAACATAACTCTACCTAGACCCTAGCCCCTTCTAGCATATCGCAATTTTAAAGCAAAAACCTAACCTATCCTAAAACATTATTAAATAAAACCTAAATAAAAACTAACCCCTAACTCTTTCACATTTGTTGAACGATAGACAAGGATAGCAACACCATTGCAAATCATACACTACCATTATAACGTGTACCTCACTATAGATACTCAAAGAATACTTTTGTATAACTATGTTATAACTGTGACTGTTGCTGGCCGTTACTCTGTTTCTGAGACAAAGAGAAGCTGCTGGATTTTGTAGACTGAGCCACAATCGGTGTCTCAGCACAAACCACTCCTTGTCTCAGACAGCACCGTTTCGCGCATGCGTTAGCAACGGGGTTTTCCCGTTCCATTCAGTCAGATCTTTGAATGTAACGTTCTTTGTGATGATGGTTACGAGCACTGTAACTGGAGCCATCGTCATTCTATTTGATGAAGATATTATTATCCAATGATGATTTATCATTAAATTCAATATAATAATCAATTATTATTATTTTATTTAATAAAAGAAAGAGTACTTTTGAAAAATATAATTAATAAATAAAACAGTTGTTATTTAACTGATGTTAAAAAACACTATAACTAAGTCAGCATATTGTCATTCAAAACAAAAACCGAACCCTCAACCACCCTTTTACATTTAAAACATCAATAAACATAACTTTTTGAAAAAACTCTATTCCCTCCAAGCATATTGCAATTTCAAAGCAAAATCCTAACCTATCTATCCACCTTTGAAATATCAAAAAGCATTATTCTACCTGGACCCTAGCCCTTTCTAGCATATTGCAATTTGTAAGCAAAAACCTAACCTAACCCAATAGCACATTATCAAATATAACCTAAATAAAACCTAACCTCTAAACCATTCACATTTAATACTTTAGATTTATTCGTCATCTTTAGAACAAAACATAAACATGTGGTTCATTTCATGAACATGTTCACAAACATGTGGTTCATTCCATGAACATGTTCACAAACATGTGGTTCATTTCATGAACATGTTCACAAACATTATTAAATATAATCCAGAAAAAACCTAACCACTAACCCCTAACCCCTTCACATTTAATAATTTAGATTTCAAAGCAAAATCCTAACCCCCTAACCTATCCTTTCACATTTGAAACATCAAAAAACATAACTCTAACTGCACCCTAGCCCCTTCTAGCATATTGCAATTTAAAAGCAAAAACCTAACCTATCCCAATAGCACATTATCAAATATAACCTAAATAAAACCTAACCTCTAAACCTTTCACATTTAATACTTTAGATTTATTCGTCATCTTTAGAACAAAACATAAACATGTGGTTCATTTCATGAACATGTTCAGAAACATGTGGTTCATTCCATGAACATGTTCACAAACATGTGGTTCATTTCATGAACATGTTCACAAACATGTGGTTCATTTCATGAACATGTTCACAAACATGTGATTCAAAGCAAAATCCTAACCGCCTAACCTATCCTTTCACCTTTGAAACAGAGAAAACTCCTATAATAATCCTATAAAACTCCTTGTAATTCTGTGCTTTGAAACATCAAAAAACATAACTCCACCTAGACCCTAGCCCCTTCTAGCATATTGCAATTTTAAAGCAAAATCTAACCTATCCTAATAAAAATTATTAAATATAACCTAAATAAAAACTAACCCCTAACTCTTTTACATTTGTTGAACGAGACAAGGATAGCAACACTATTGCAAATCGTACACTACCATTACAACGTGGACCTCACTATAGATACTCAAAGAATACTTTTGAATAACTGTGACTGTTGCTGGCCGTTACTCTGTTTCTGAGACAAAGAGAAGCTCCTGTCTCAGCTGTTTTCTAGCTTAAGGAAGCTATCCTAGCGCAGTCTGTCTGGACGCAACAAAATTGGATCGATTAATTCTACAACTTAAAACTTAACCGTTGTGAGATGTTTCTGAAATCAGTTGTACACACAACTTATTTTATACTGGTAAGCATTGTCATTTTATATTTTCTCATTCCGTGCTCCACGAACTACAATAGGTAGAGAAAGTATTGCTTTCCAAAAAATTGAGGTATCCAAGTTTCAAGTTTTCTATACCCACAATATATATATATATATATATATATATACAATTTAATGCCCTATGATTCCTAATTTTTTTAAATGGTAATATTATAAATGTTTATATTTGAGAAAGAATATTTTGTTGATTTATCATATTCCTACATTGTTAGAGAACGATCTGACAACTTTGCAGAGCGAGAAAATGATAGCGCTATCTGCTGTGTTGATTGATATACATGGATGACAACACCAATGCTAATCAAAGTATGCCATTATAACATTGACTTGTGACCTCACTTAGGTATATATATTATTTACTATAGTATATTTAGTAGAGTAGTAATATTACTAGAGTATATTTACTATAAAATCAACTGTAACTGTAATTCATATTGTAACTGTCACTACTAGTGTGATATTTTTTCTATTTGGTTTTAAAGGGGGGGGGGTGGTTTAAATGGGTTTGGTTTAATCCATCCTTGCAGTGTGTGGAATACAGGAACCACCTTAGAGCCAAGCAGATCTACAAAGAAGAGATTGACAGGGCGAAAAGAGAGTCTAATTCAAGTTACATTGTGAGATCTTATAATCCTACAAATGCAGCGTGGAATCTCATCAATGACTCCTACTAGTCCAAACCATTGGTAAGGTGTAAAAAAAGTCCTGATGAGGTCAATGGGGCATTTCTGAGGTCTGTGGCTGAGATAGTGGAGGAGATTCCGGCTTCAACTATTGATCCAGTTCCCCCTGAGACTCCTCATAAATCTGAGAATTTTTTTTTTGCTGAGTGGGAGTGAGCTGTTCAATAGCATCATGAACTTCAAGACTACCTACAGTCAGGATTTCTATGGCCCATCCACATACATCCTGAAAAAAGTGGCAGATATACTGGCTGGCCCACTTCTACTGCAGGTGAATGCATGTCTGATACTTACTTGATACTTGTAGATATCCCACTAGTGATGCAACAGCGCCGTGGTTGTCATTGGTTGGCCCTGCGGAACACACCATCATCATAGAATTTCTGCAGGCTATAGTATGGCTTTTTTGTAGGTGTCAATATTTTTGCTTTTTACAATATTTTTGCTTTCAATATTTTTTATTTCTTCTAGGAGATGGTTGTGAATCCTGCTGCATAAGTATCTGGGCCCCTTTTGTGCCAGTCCAGTTCTCACTGCCAGTATATGGGTGTCATGTCGTCTTGTGTTGTACCCATGTATATGCTGGTTCTGTTGGAAATAGTCGGTCTTCTTTTAACCATCAGAGCTGATTCAAAGATAAGGAGGGCTGGAAGTGTTAGTATTCCAGTCTCAATAAACAAAGGTTTGCAATGTGCCAGGTAGTTTTCATTGCATATAATTCTAACGATCCTTTTCTGCAGGAGAAGCACACGTATTGCGCTAGGACTGCTCCCCCAGAATGCTATGCCATGATTCATTATGCTCTGGAAGCAGCCATAGTACACCCTCAATAGTATTTCAGTATCGAGAAGGGTTCACCATCGGCTCATCATATAGCACACTGCAGTAAGTCTCCTTGAGATAAGGTCAATATGAGTCTGCCACTTCAAGCTATTGCTGATAGTAACTCCTAGATATTTTATATTTTCATCAACCTTCACACTAGTTCCCTCAGGTCTGAAAAGAAGTGTTGAATCATGCTTATTTCGGTTATAGAACTGCAGGGCTCTAGTTTTCACTCTTAAATATTGTGATGTATTTGTTGTAAAATGTGTAGAATTGAATAGAAATACAACTATTAAATAAAAATGGTGATGTATTGTGTTGCATTTGGATGCAAGAATGGGCATGTTAAAGGAAATGAAATACCATTTCACAGGTAAGTCAAACATTTTCAGTCTATTAATTAATTTGAAGAAACCTTTTTGTTTTACATGCATTCCAATACTTTTTTCTATATTGATCAGTTTATTGACCAAAAATAAAACAACAATTTGGTTTTATTCCTAGTATACTGTGATAGTTTCTATGCTATTGAAAATTTAGGCCTACTTTATTAGCATCTGAATAAAAAAACATAGTTGAAGAACAAATGAATCCTTATTCAAAAAATATAAACTGATTAATAATTTCTGTGTTATCATCATCAGATGACATAATCTATTTTAGTAGCCTACTTTTATTTTGAAAAATATGATATTGCTATCAGCTGAATTGTGATTAATTTTTGAAACATTCACTTTCAAATAAATTATCGTTCAATTTACAATATTATAATAATTATTTAGCATATTTTCACTGTTTGCTTATCATATATGGTCATAATTATAATAAAATTAATATAAATGTTTTCTTCGTAGATTCTTGCATCATTTCTGAAATTCCCACACTTACATGATTTGAAATGTTATCAGAATACCTAGTACATTGCTATTATTATATATAAATAATCCGTGTTAATAATCATCATGAGTCAACCTAATCATTTTATTTACCTACTTTTATTGTGAAAAATATGAGATTGTTATCAGATGAATTGTAATTAATTTTTGAAACATTTCAATTTCAAATTGTTCATTTTACTCTGGTAATTATGTAGCATATTTTACTGTTTGCTTATCATAGTAATATAATATAATAAAATGTTTCTTCGTTATTTGCTTCATTTCTGAAACTCCCACTCTTACATGATTTGAAATTACAGCGATGCACACCTACATATTCTACATTTATAGCCTGCTGTAAGTAGGCCTATATTATTAAATTAAGATATTCCTTGGACAATAAATCATAAATCTTTCCTTTTACACTAAATCATATAACCAAAAAACAATAGTATATCCTATCAAAATAAACATAAGACTGTTTAATAGTTTCGATTAAACACAGCCCTCCTTTGAACTGTGTACGAACAAAATTCAGGATTGGAATAATAAGGACTATGAGCCTGTTTTTCCATTCCCAATCATTTCATGACAGTTCATATTTGTCTTTGTTTAATAAATAAAATAAATAGATGATACGCTTCTCTGAAATCTGGCCCAAAGTTATTCCCTTGCTTGTGAAAAGTTGACAATACTAAAACTACTGCAGTCACAAATGAAAAAATTCTTTTCTTTATTCATATTCAACCTATTTCATTATTTTTGCTCTTAAAAAGTTAACAATGAACTGCTTAATAAAGGAAAAATAACGCTTCCATGGAATAAGACATACAATATAGAAATAAATAGAAATTGAAACTGTGCAATGTATTTTTCCATAAGAGCAATGTGTTACAAAATGACGAATCCCACAGCAATGCGGGTTGCCTATCTTTACCAGCTGCCTCACTCTCTTTGTGCTGCTAGTCCATTCCAGTTAGTATACAGTTCAGTGGTGTTGACACGTCGGCTGGAGGCTTAGACCAGTTATAGAATAGACTTGGCCAATTGTATATTCATACTAAAAGTCAATGAAGCCAACATCTACTGCCAAATTCGCCCACCTTGACGTCACAGCAGTGACGTCCGCATCGTATAGACATTGTTGTTAAACATAGCTTGTTTTCCATAGCAGATTATCATTTATTTATGTATTATTATTTATGGAAATGGTAGTCTCCTGCGCAGCATATAATTGCACTGAAATTTTTAGGAAAAAAAGTGGAATATCTTTCATATGTAAGTTGAAATTATACACATAAATATTGTAAGTTGTAACTGTTATATTATCCTCGGTTATGATGTAATGGAACTCATGCAGCATGACAATAAATTAGTTTTGTAGGCTACCGTACCTTATTATTTTCAAACACATTATAACTTTGAAGCCGATATCACATAACACATTATAAATTAA
>NW_024092481.1:0-15100 GCF_014356525.2 Nilaparvata lugens | reverse complement strand
TGTTTTTGACAACATTTTCTCCATTTTAGCCGCCATCTTGAATTGCATTTGATCGAAATAATTGTTCGTGTCGGCATACCTTATTTGTAAGGACCTTAAGTTCCAAATTTCAAGTTATTCCGTTGAATGGAAGATGAGATATCGTGTACACAGACGCACATACACTCATACACACACACACACACACACACATACCAGACCAATATCCAAAAACCACTTTTTAGGACTCAGGGGACCTTGAAAAATATAGAAATTTAGGAATTGGGGTCCCTTAATTTTTTCGGAAAGCAATACTTTCTTACCTATGGTAATAAGGCAAGGAAAGTAAAAAGTGGCAACTTTATTTTTAAGTGGAAATTTTTAAGTGGTCTAATAAGAGAGTTACGGGTTTGGTTCAAGTGCTAACTTTCCAGATTCCGTTTTCTTCCAGATCATAAACGGTTTCAAATTTTCCATTGGAGTTTTTTTAATTACATTCAGTATAATGGCTTTGTTCTAATATGCGTTTTTTCGCGATTAATGTCAAAATAAACAAGTTATCGAATTTACAGAAAAATGTTACTTTTTTATTTATGAACGATATGGGGAATAAAATGTTTTAGTTTGGAGAGATACATTTTTTGAATTTTTAAGAGAAGTTCTAATAATATAGTCGGAACCGTTTATGATCTGGAAAGTTAGCACTTCAACAACACATAACTCGCTTATTACACCACTTGAAAATTCCAGTTGCCACTTTTTCTCACCTTTTAATGATCTTTACAAATATCATATTGAAAAAATATCCAATTTAAATAATAAAAAAGTCTACTGTACAGCCTTGAAAGTGAATATCAATTAAATCTTTAAACTATCAGCATTGGTTGAAAGTTTCACTGCTGCTCGATTTGAAACAATATATTTAATCTCAATCATGAAAATCCATTATTTAATTATCGAAAAATATATTTCCTCGACGAATGAAATATGATTTATTATTTTTGTGATTCATTTGGCTTATGAACTCTGTTCTTCAATAATTGTGAACGGTACAGTTGATCCATGTGTCGGTGGCCAAGTCTCATTTCCATGCGCCTCAACAGTTGATCAATGTTTTGTCTGTCAGCCATTGGAATCGTCTGAAGTACTGCCAGTGCATCTCCACGAAGTGACTGGATCACTGTAATGAACAGATAATAATTGCATTAGATTTACCGATATCAGCTATCTTAGAAGGCAGTAACAAGGCAGAGAATCGGCAACGCTGTTCTCCTCTCTTTCTTCACTGCCATTATATCGTGGACCTCACTTTAGGTGTCATTGGAACAGATTTCAATATTTTTAAATTGTTGATATGTATCACGTACAGTAAATGAACATAAAAATATTCTTGATTAGACAATAAATATTTTGGACTCAGAGGCTCAACTCACACTTACGCTACTCAGGTGGAGAAGAGACTCGACTCTATTCGAGAACATGAGTGTTTTCAAATGGTGACAGTCGCGGAGACTAGAGTCGACTGGTCTGAGTGTCACCATTTGGAAACACATGCTCTCCACTAGAGTCGAGTCTCTTCTCGACCTGAGTCGTGTAAGTGTGAGTTGAGCCAAAATTGAACAAAAATCATGAAGTGTACATAATCTATTTTCGGACAATATTTATCTGAATTTGGGAGAGGATCAGTTTTTTGCTTTAAGCCTGTTGTTCCTTTCCCAATCATTCATAGTTGAGAATTATATTGTAACCTATGTATCAATGTATAAATAAATGAATGTAGATCTTCCAATCTTCCCTACCACAATCAACCTCACTACTTTTACAATACTGGAGGGATTTTTCTCCCTTGTTCCTTTCTGAACAAATTAAGCAATGTTCGAATTGGATTACAGCTGCTCTGCTCCCCAGTAGACAACCAGAGATCAATTAAGATAAGGGAGAATTGAGCTATGGCTCTCTTTCCAATCACTGTACGCTCAGCGAACAGGTTAATTATCAATTGTAAAGGGATTAAGATGTGCTGGGAATTCTGAACAAAAGCCCACCTGCTCTGCAAGGCTCGTGGTAGCATGATCTCTTTCTGTAATTATCTATCTAAAGGTTCAGTAACTTAATACAGTATTAATGAGATTATATTTTTTTGCAGCAGATCAGGTTTTGTTATATCCGTAGATTATATTCTATTATAAATATACATAATCATGATTTGGAATATGTATTGCATCACAAAAACTCGTACAAGTTTCTGTAAAATCACTGCACTTGTATGGGCTACTTTTTTAAAATTTATAAAAACATGAATCACCTCTTTTATCTAAAGGTGCGTACAGATATACGCGCCGCAAACATGAGCAATTCACTTTTAATCAGCTGACTATATCTGTATTTTTACAGAAACGGTAAGATACAGATATAAAAGCTTGGCATCTGCTGATTAAAGTGAATTGCTCATGTTCGCGGCGCGTATATCTGTACGCACCTACACATTTCAACATTTGAATGTTGTTTCATTTTAAAGCACCTGAATCAAATCTACTTTGTGAAAATAATAAAGGACTGAAAATCATGTGAAGTGAACAACTATAAGACACCTATTTCGGACTATTTGTAACCTTATCTAAATTTGGGAGAGGAATAGCACAAGATTACCTTATTTTTTCCTCTCCCTATCATTTTCATGATGTACTTAATATACGAATCAATGAAGAATATCTCTCGGGAACATCATGACAGATGACAGTTCTACTGGTTTGAGAATTGAAATAGTTGTTTAGAATGATAGTTGTCTATGTGCCTATGTTGAATAACTTTTTTTTATTGATGGAAATTACAGAGATATGGCATTTATTCAGTTATTCATAGTTGTCTATGTGCCTATGTTGAATAACTTTTTTTTATTGATGGAAATTACAGAGATATGGCATTTATTCAAATGCTAATGAATTAATAATTATTATTTAAAAAAATCCTTATCAAATGCTGTAATACACCCCGAAGACTTCTGCTACTGCAAACATTGACGGCAGGGGAAACAGCTAGATGGAAATTCGATGAGCGCTGCTATTCAAAAATTATTTGTCAGCCCGGGAATCGAACCCAGTACCTCCTAATTGCCGGTCAGGAATGCTTACCCTTACACCAAACTGACAATCTCTGGATAGCTTTTCTCATCGAATTTCCATTAAGCTGTTTCCCCTGTTGTCAATGTTTGCAGTAGCAGAAGTCTTCGGGGTGATTTACAGCATTTAATTTGGATTTTTGTTCAATAATATTATCATTCCACATTGTCATGTTTTTATATTGTTTTTATTAAGCTCCTGTAAATATAGGTGATAGGAACTACTAATATATTACTAAATCTATTCTTTCTGGCTAGTGAATGAACACTAAAAATTGATAGAAAACAATATTCAAAACCATACAACTTCTTTTCTGAATTTTCTAGATACTAAATAGCCTAAGATACAGTACTTGACAAACAGGAAGAGCAGGCTTAAGTCAGATTTAGAAGTTTTGATGGAGTTAGTCAGAGTTTAATTCAGTTCAGTCAGCAACAGGAGTTCAGGTTAACGTGACTAAATCGATGTAGTTCAAAGTTGAAGTTTGAAGTAAACAATTTAGGAACAAACAGTTTGAAATAATTCCAATTTCTTCAAATTAATGTCAATTTTATTCATTTACAAATGATCCCTTCAATTAGCCTATTCATTAATTTTGTTTGAATTTAGAATTGTTATTATTCCATCCATTCATTCATTGGTCGTATAAGTTCATTTACAATATTTATTCACAATTTTAGTCTATTCATTAATTTTATTCCAATTGGGAATTTTAGTTATCCATTCTTTTATTGGTCGTGAAAGTTCATTCGGAAAGATTCAAAAGGCATAATGCCCAAAACTGATCAGTCCCGAATTGAACATTCTAAATGATAAATAAACATTCCAACGGGTATTTTGTGTTGGTTTTCAAGTCACCCAGCATTTGAATTGAGGATAATCAGAAACTTGTATTTAGATTTAAACGATTTGTAATATGCAGTGAGTATGGAATATATTACATTCTATACTCTCTGATAATATGAGTAAAGTTAGTATATTGAATGAAAACGATTTCAAACTGTCAAAACCACTAATTTTAAAATTTTATTCAAGATACAAGTTTCACCATTACTGTGCTCTCATGACCATTTTGGAATATTGTGGGTGTATCTTGTCTCGGCCAATGACAGAGCTCAACCTTGATTGGTCAACTAGCGGTCAATGTCTCATCCACGCTGTAGGCTATTCAGTTGCTCTAAGTTATAATACACTTTCAGTTCACTAGAAATTGATAATATTGTAAAAACTACCAAAACCAGTATCTGAAAAATGTTTTAATATGTCAATAGTGTTGACAATTTCCAGCAGTTTCCATTTAATAAGAGTATAATCTACCACAACATCACCTTGAACATAGACATTAACATAGAAATGTTCCCCTTCACATAGAAATTCACCTTCATATATTTACCTTCAACATAGAATTCAAGTGTGGACCAGAAGAAAAGTATATCAGTTCTGAAAATAATCAAATTCAACTCAATCTCTACGATAAAAACAATCGATAATCAGTATCAATATCAATCTATCAGTATCAATATTCATCCATTTATTCAATTATCAACTATCCTTTTACTTTACAATTATCATTATTCATTCATTTATTCATCATTTGACTATTCTACCAGGAAAGCTACGAGCTACTCATTCAATGTTGATTCACGAGTAAATTCCTGTTGGTTTTTTAATAAAGTGAAACCATAACCCTATTTCGGACTTTTAGAATGTTATCTAAATTTGGGAGAGAAATAGTACAAGGAGTATCCTCAGTTTTTCTCTTCCAATAAGTGCTACTTAGTAGATATTATAAATAAATAAAATTTAATTGTATCACTTTATAGCCATATTTGTTGTCATTTGGAACTATTCAATCTCTACTGCAACATCATTCCAGCCAACCAACCTTACTACACTACACATGAATCATCAACCTTCTAAACTTCCAACATTTTTCTCGCCTGCAATATTTGTGTAGCCGATAAATAAAACAACTGTGGAAACAGAGAAAGAAATCAATTTCCGCATAACTTGTGGACCACCATTCATCATGTCAGTGTACTCTTCAGCTCCAGGAACTGGGAATAACTCATAAATACTCGATCGGTGACGCAGAAATGAACAAAATCTGAACTGGGTCACATTTTCTCACAATATCGTTATTTTTATTCAAATAAAACCTCAGTGGTCATCGTGAAATGACAGGTAAGCTGAGTGTATTGATTTCCAAGCGCTACCAAAAAGAGTGAGTTGTTTTTATCATTTTTTCAGTTGTTTTAGAGGGTACAGAGGTTGTCAATAGTGAATATACTATTATTTTCACTTCAGTACATTGTTGATGATGTTTATTTCCATTTAAATATATTTCACTTACTACTAACTTGTACTCTTAGATAAACGACTAGTATCTTACCAATGTTACGTGACTTCCACACATACTGCATGATCCTGTATTTCAGAATTATTGTTGATATATCTTGTTTTTTTTTTTGTTAATTCCCTTTTTGTTCGTTCGTCTCATTCCTCCTCTTTATCTTATTCATTCATCATTTTCATTCTCATCGTATCATGTTTCCACTCTCATTTTCTTCTCTTTGTGTTGAAAACTCTATTCTCAGTACTTTGGAGGTTGACATTGACATGATGAATTGACAAGATTGAAAGTTAATATGATGGTTGTGTATGGAGAAAATATTATTTTCATATAAAATTGTAACGTGATATAAATTTTTGGTTCTAAATTTATTGTCTGAAGTTGATATTTTCTAAATTTGGCTTAGTGGTTTGTTCAGGTTTTGTATATGGTTGGACTGTTTAACATCAAAAAGAACTTTATTTCGAAGTGAAAATGTAAATTTAAAATATTGTGCTCCCTATGACCTTAGTATCCGGTTTCCCATTAGGTAACTTTGGACCACGGTATTTAGATAAAAATATATATTTTCTTCTATATATCTTCTTCTATATACCGTGCTTTGGACTATATACGGCGAGGTAGAACTACCCTTGGGTCTCCCCAACATTGAAAACCATACGCTAATAATAATACTAATAATAATTATTAATAAAATTTTCATAAATTCAGATTGAATCCCTCTCTTGATTCAAAAAGCAATTTTACGATTTAGAAAAAGCATTTTTCAGATATTAGAGAGTGTTCTATTTATAAAAATGTGAAGTCGAAAATTAATCTTATCACATAATTAGAAATAGTAACTATTTGAAAAACTCTATCAAGCATACCTAACGAGGATATTTATGATGAAATAACTGTGTTGAGATTTGTGCAAAGTGGCGTGCCTTCAAGAAACGGTGAAGTTAGATTATATTATAAGTACAATACTGCTTACAACTATAAAGAACTCGTATTTGAAAAATATTTATCTGAAATCAATTGCGTTATTTGTTTTGTTAATATTGTAGAATAATCCACTGTATTCAAAATAGTCACCCAACTTTGTTGCCACTACCATAGACAAATGGTACTATAAGCATCATTAAATTTAATCATTTTATAACTAAATATCTTTACTCTATACTATTACACATTATAGTGAGATTCTCTTAGGGCTGCAATCATTGGTTGAACAGGAACCATTGGTTTTCATTCACTAGGAAACAGCCAGCATTCCTTGTAAAATACATCAAAACTCTTCCAAAGCTCATTCAACGATCTCATTCACGAGGATATGTCAGCATTCCTTATAAAATACATCAAAAACTGTTGGCATTTCTCATAAAATACATCAAAGTTTCCCATTCTTGAGGAAACCATCAGCATTCCTCACAAAATATATAAGCACTTCCCATCCTACCTATGCTGTCAGTTTGAAGTGAACTTTATAGAAAGGATCAGCCGCGTTTTCGAAGGGCTCTCAGATAAACGACCAGTATCATTACCAATGTTACGTGACTCTCACACACATACTTCAGGCTCCTACATACTCCAAGCTCCTGTAACCCATCATGCGCACACGGCAAATTCTGGAAAACTCCTGAACAGTTTTCCGCGCATGCGCCACAAGTTGACAGTCGCTCTATTGGTCAGTAGGTTTTCCAACTGTGCACCGGGCTGGTGGCAACCTCTCCCAGAACGCGACTTATCGCGTACGGTACGACGGTGAATCGAGATAATACCGTATCGTTATTTCCAGAATTAATAGATATCACGTATTATAATATACATATACACGGCTATAGGTATAAGATTTGGGTAACATCTCGGTTAGGAAGATCCTTCGGTTTTTAAGTTGTGACTTCAAAAATTAGGTTTCGTTTACGAGGTATTGAGTTTTAGGCCTACATTTTAATATTAGGTACAGGGTATTAAAATATAGTACGTTTAGTAAGTCCTATATTACATTGAAACAAAATAGAATATACCATATCAAGTGCCCTCTTATTTCAACACTACACAACTAGTCACAACTCTTCAAGAGTTCTACAACTCTTCAAGAAATTGTACAACTAGTTTCAACTCCTCAAGAGAGTGAAAATTGTGTTGTGATGAAATAAAAGGGTGCTTGATATATTCTATTGTGTTTCAATGTAATGTATTTAATATACGCAGTTTATTTCAATACATTATACCTAATATTATGACTTTCAGTAGCCCTGAAAATTTAGATGCGAGTACTAGATTGCATCATATAACAGGCTGTAGGCTTGTAGGAAACACGGTATATCAGTTATTGAGTTGAATTAGGTATTTCTTTATGTAGGTATATGGTATTCGATGGTATGTCTGTAGGTATATTCTACTTTATTATAGGTTCTCCGTCCAACGTCTTATCTTCTATTATAATATATTTGAAATCGCGTTAAATTTGGTATATCGCTGTTCTAGTTGGGTATTCACAGTAGATCTAGGTATAGCATAAATGGCTACAGTTTGAAAGTTATCACGGTGTATTACGTTTTTCAAGTTTATTTCAAGTATTACAGGTATTTTTTTGTGTAATTGAGAAGTTGATATTGTGGTAATTATTTATATTGAATGAAAAAAACTAAGAAATTGTCAAAAAACCA
This sequence comes from Nilaparvata lugens, assembly GCF_014356525.2. Classification (NCBI taxonomy): domain Eukaryota; kingdom Metazoa; phylum Arthropoda; class Insecta; order Hemiptera; family Delphacidae; genus Nilaparvata; species Nilaparvata lugens. Next base: position 6,995 of record NW_024092481.1, on the reverse strand, counting down.
CAGACTTTATGATACTTAGAAAGACTGACAATCAGAGATTGACATGGTGTAATAACCGAAACCGGCCTTTCTAAGTATCAAATAAATCTGTGGTTTTTTGACAATTTCTTAATCTTTTTTATTCAATATTACAGGTATTATTACAATATTACAGAACAGTATATTAGAAATCTCGTTAAATTTGGTATCTTGCAGTACTAGTTAGGTATATTAGATTCACGGGGTATCTAGGTATAGTGTAAAGGGTTACATTTTGAAAATTATTACGTTTTTCAGGAGTACCTCCATATTATTTCCACTGTTATAAGTATCAAGTTTTATTAGTCTACTGCGTGAAGTTGTTATAATGGAATAAACTGGAAACAAATATGTTTGAAAAAGTGACAAGTTATGAAGAACCGTGAACTCTGTGAATTACAGGTGGTCTGACTGTTACATTTTGATTCCGTTCTAGAAATTGAGGACCTTATTTGAAGAATATGTTTCCACTACTGCTTACCTTCCTACTGATATATTCTAGCTCTCATCGAATCATGTGAGTAGAACTTTAATCATTATTGTAATATTTTGCAGTATATTTAGTGAACGGCTTATGTATTTGTTAAGATCATTACTTTTGTCTGTTTTTTCCATGATGACATTATCACTAGTTCACTATTTGTGATGACGAAATAATGATTTGACATCAACTCCATTCCAAGATATGAAACTGTCTACTGATTTATAGAACAAAAAATTGTCAATCTGCCGCGGTAAATTAATCAGAATAGGCTACTATTCAACCAAATTATTCCACTCAAATAATTGGATCGGGATACTGGTTATCGTAGAGTAGAATATATTAGTTGTCCAGAGCGAAATTTTCACTGAATGTTTGTGGAGGAATTCATTGCATGCAGTATAGAATTTTATATACGTTCATCGTAATTTGTGTTCTTCAACAAAACTAGAACGTCTATGTGAATTTAATCAATATTTAGTTGGGTAACAAAATACTCGAATCAACTAGGAAATGAATCAATAATTGTATATTGTGATTATAATGATGCATCATCTATCAAAGATCATAACTTGGTCTTAAAGGCTATCTTCAATATGTTTCATTGTCTAACTGACTATTCTTTAACATTGACCCTGGCGTCAATCTTAGCTAGCTAAAAATTGATGGTAATTTTTATTAAGTGACAAATAAAAATGCTTTTAAATGTGAATACTTTTGAATTTTCTCATAAATCAGGCTACAATAAATAGATGAAAGGGAATGGTAACATCATGAAAACATTTTGCACCAATTTTACATGGATTAATTCACATTCTATCATGCATCATTCAACAGTGGATTGAAACTTGGATTAATGTGTTAGTGAGGAATCAATGAATTCATCGAATCTTTATCATTATATTCCACCTCTTCAGTTTCCGAATGAAGTAAAAAATAGAATCAATGCTCCAAAAATCAGAGTTCCACCAAACTTCTGCTAATTGAACCCTTGGGTTGTTTCAGTTGGTACTGTATAAGTGGTAACAACAGCTGAAAATATCGGCAATTTTCATGAAGTTTCCGGTTGTTTTTCGTTGCTGTGGAAAACGTAATCAAATACCAATCAATTCAACGTCAGTTCACATGTGTATCGATACAGAACTCAGCTTCAATTACCGCACGTGTACATTTTCCCTCTTTTTCGGAAACTGAAATTTTTCGAATGTACTTGTATAAAATATAACAATTAGCCGGAGTCAAGTGTACTTGAAAGTCATTGTTGGAGTTATAGAACATGGTTTCATGTTCGTCGGAAAAATTCGACGGGTTACAAGAGTTATTTATCGAATTGATAGAATTGTTCTAACGCATGTCCAATCTATTTTGTTGAGGAAGAGTTACTTATTCGAGTTAAGTTGGAAAATTATCCGACTGTTGAGCAGACGATTTGCCCATCCAAAATTTTGAAGCTCACTTATTACTTTCCTTGCCATATTAACATAGGTAAGGAAAGTATTACTTTCCAAAAAAATTAAGGTACTCCAATTTCTAGATTTCTATACGTTTCAAGGTCCCCTGGTCCGAAAAGTGGTTTTTGGGTATTGGTCTCTGTGTGTGTGTGTGTGTGTGTGTGTGTGTGTGTGTGTGTGTGTGGGTGTGTGTGTGGTGTGTGTGTGTGTGTGGTTGTGTGTGTGTGGTGTGTGTGTGTGTGTGTGTGTGTGTGTGTGTGGTGTGTGTGTGTGTATGTATGAGTGTTTGTGCGTCTGTGTACACAATATCTCATCTCCAATTAACGGAATTACTTGAAATTGGAACTTAAGGTCCTTACAATATAACGATCCGACACGAACAATTTTGATCAAATGCAATTCAAGATGGCGGCTAAAATGGCGAAAATGTTGTCAAAAACAGGGTTTTCGCGATTTTCTGGAAAACGGCTCCAACGATTTTGATTAAATTCATACCTGGAATAGTCATTGATGAATTCTATCAATTGCCACAAGTCCCATATCTGTAAAAATTTCAGGAGCTCCGCCCCATCTATGCAAAGTTGGATTTCAGATTCCCAATTATCAGGTTTCAGATACAATTTAAACAAACAAATTTGAGTGGAGAAGATTGAGCATAAAAATCTCTACAAATTATGTTGAGTAACATTTTCACCTAAAATTGAAATTAAGCTCGAAATTCGAGAAAATGTGATCATCCAATTGCAAACTGTTGATTCTATTAAATCATTCACTATGAAGAGATATCAGACATCGTATATCTCCAGCGTTATTGTCCTGTCACCAGCTGGCTTAGACTTTGTTTATAAGTAGACTTGTGATGCAGGTGAACACTAGCGTCAGGTGATCAATTCTAATAAGGAAAGTTGTGTGAGTGCGCCACACCAGATTTTTGTCGTTTGCAACTTTAATAATGATATAGATTAATACAAAAAAATATTTACTTGGAAGAAGAACACTACTATGTAATTAACAATGTAAGCTAAATAGTGTAAATGGAAGTTTTCTAATCAAAATTATTATTATGCTAAATTCTCTAAAATTTATCACGTACACGTTTTGAAGAATAGTGCTTTTTAATTGAACTATTGGCAATTCTTACTCTTATTTATTCATTTTTTATTCATGTTGATACAATTACAAATCCATATGAATATGAATATATTCTGTTACTAAATTATGATATATAATTACTGCCCATAAATGAACTTTAGCGTTTTTATGACTCTCAATTGATTAATGACTATTCTATAACCGAATCACTTCTCCATTATATAGAACCTCAACTAATGTAATAATTTCATACCGGTTACTAATAGACTTCCACCTAATTTTCCATTTTCACGATTTTCCTCCATTAACGCACTCAAGTGATTTTTCGCTTCAGTACACATCCACCGAACAACTTGCAACTTGCAAATGATACTGGAAGTAAGTCAGCTCTATAAGTAAAACTTTGCAAACTTTAGAAAGCTACCAAATTCAATTAGGCTCTAATCAGGAAAGTTGAACTCGGACTGGCTGCCTCTTCATCAAATCCGGCATGAATATTCTTATTCATTACTTTTGCGACGAAATTCACTCTTCATCCACTCAAAAATTTGTCAAATTCATCCATGAATTTGTATCGTAAATACATTTCTTGTCATCACCACTCTATGGAGATTCATATTTCTTGACAAGTCTTCATTTCCTATCCGATAATGATACTCAATTTGTCAAAAGATGAAAATAAATTATATTAATCAAATTCGAAAGAAAATTAAAATAAATTAGTAATAAAGTATGAACTACAAAGGGAAAGAACGAGAAACCATAAAAATCTTCCTCTCCTGAAACGTTCAACCCAGCAATTGAATTACTGGCGAAATCCAATTCTTCCGAGGTTTTTTAATTTGATCAAGTTCTTTTCTGCTCTCCTAATTTCTCCGTTTTTTGAGAATAGATTGAGTTGTTAGGGAAGGATGAATTGTTTGATCTTGTGGAAAATGGTTTATAACTTGGATATTTCTGACTTCGTAATCTTGTTCGGGTTTAATTACATCTAGCTATTATCTTGAGGGGATTTAGAGTTGATTCTATATTCGTTGTATTTTCTGCAATAGAAATACGGTGATTAAGATCGATTGGCCGTATCTTTCTTTTCTCCTTGTTATTTTTATCCAAATGAGTTTTTTTTGGAGGTATTTTCAATCACTCACAGATTTTTACATCATTGCAAAGCAGCGATTAAGATGAATGGATTGCTTATCATTTAGTTTGGTTGCAGTTCCTGAAAGTAACGGTTATTCATAACTGTGTAACGGTTACTCGGTGACCTTGACCGTGACTGTGAAAAGCATCTTCATCCCCAATGTCAAAGTACTGTTTATCATGCAGCTTTTAGTTTGCTCTCTCTATTGGTGGATTTTATGTTAAGTTACAGGTCATGAAGAAAAGAATGCTTCAATTTCTTAGATTTATTAAAATAAATATTTAGTTATATTTAATTTCTGGTATAGAACTACTTGAAATCAAAACTGAGAGCTTATTATCAAAGTCTTCTTGGACTTTATTTCAGAAAACTAGATTAACCGAAATAAAGATTGAGGAGTATGGAGGAATCCTTTTTTCATATTATCCTAAAATACATTTTCAAAAAAACGTTGTTTATACATCGACGCGCAGTGAAAAGGAATATCCTGCCAAATCTCATCGAATTCTATCAACGCGTTGGCCGTAATCGTGTTACATACAGACAGACAAAAGAAAATCCGAGTTAAAACATAGACCCCACTACGTTCGGTCAATGAATGATCACTAGGACTGGAGTAACATGTAACTAACTTAACTATTGAATATTAGATTTCATTGATGTGGTAACTGTTTGAATCACCATTTTGTTTTGCTGAACCGCTAATTGGGGAAGGGCTTGTCTAGGCCAATGGCAGACGTTCACATTGGTAGACCACGGCTTCCACCAATAACTGTGCTCAGCCATAGCTATAAATACGGCTGCTCTTTACTTTAAATTTTAGTACCGGAGATTGAAAATGATGTAGCAACCGAAAGCAGAATCTAGATTTTTAATGAATTGTAGTGTCAATCTATTAGTATGGATAACTACCACCAATCACCAACCCTCGCCGCATATCCTCGTGAATCACCCTGTATATAATCTAATTTGAAGATAGGATCAATCAGACTTCAGAATTATTCATAATCATCAGCTGACAAGTAGACTATTCATTGCATGCATTTCACAGATGTCGGGCCGTGCTATGTCTATGGTAGGGTTTCAATATTTTTCATGATGCGTGCCCATCAGTATAAAATTCTCACATTTGAAAAAACAAATTTAATAGGTGATCGAAAATGAATGAAAAGTGATTAAATGAACTCGATAATGCTGGAGAAATTATAATATTCTTGATTAAGAAAAAATATTTAAAATAGTTGAGAAATATTTTTATCAGATGGAAAGATTTTATCACGGAACTGGATAAATTATTATTGAGATACAAATTCAAACGTGAACTGAGTTTTTAGCATAAATGAGTTTTTGATCTTGGAGAAAACAAATAACAGTTTTAAGAGTAAATTATTATTCAACTGTGAATGTGATCAACTGAATCAACTAAAAGGGTGACATTAGATACTTGAGGATGGAGAAACTGTGCGAGGTCTACTGTTCACAGAACTACTAGTAGAAATAATCCTCAGCGAAGATACAATTACCTAGATCATAATAAAACTATACACACCCGATAATTTCTAAGTTTGATTCAAAAAAAAATTGAAAACCAATGAATCGACTTAATGCACAGTCAATTATTCCATCCCATTGATCAAATTTAGAACCACGTTTCCATTATTTTCGCCAAATTCATAAAAATGCATAGCTTTTGAGCGTATTGTGGAGACCGGAATTAAAAGGCCATTGAATGCCTACAGTGAGTTTCAATTTAAACTGTCAGCATTCCTTACAAATAACACCAATGCTTCCCATTCAACCAATGCTGACAGTTTGAATTCAATCTCGCTATAGGCTCTTGAATCTCAATATAGTGATATTGAAAATTTATACTGTCAGTGGTCCTCATAAATAACATTATTGCCTCCTATTTAAATAATGCTGACAGATTGAGGTGGATTTCAGTGTAGGCCTATTGTGTACACCTGGATTGGTTTATAGATGGTTCTGTCATCATTTCTCATAAATAACTCCAAAGCTTTCCAATACAACCAATGGTGACAGATTAATTTGATTTCCACTATATTGGGATTCTCAATTCAGTTGGTCAGCATTCGTCATAAATGACACCATTGCTTTCCCTTTCAACCGACGCTGACAGATTGAGGTGAATTTCAGTGAGGCCTATTGTCAACGTCCGGATTGGTTTATAGGTATATATGGCAGCACCAATAATTAAATCAGCTTCAGGGTACTTGAAGCACCGGGTCGTGTATTGCCTAATTTGTCATCGGTCAACAATCGGCCGAGCTCTGAAATTTAATGATCGATCGTCGTCAAGTTCAATCAACGCGCGCCTGTTAACTGCCATTAAATTTGAGTGGTGATTGTCGACACTTGATCAACATCAAAGTTGGTCAATGAATTTTCAATTTTTAGAGAACTGTTGATTCTTTCAACTTGATCATCAAACGTTGATCAATGAATTTTCAATATTTTGAGGACTGGTTTATCAATTGTTCATAACGAATTTGATCACGAATTTCTAATTTTTCGCGGAAAGTGAACCCTACAGATCGTTTTCCACAATTTCCACTGACATCGATCGTTGATTAAACTTGATTAACCAACGTTTTAATTTCCAACGTTTGACGAGTCAGGACGGGTCACTCGATATTATTATTATTTTACTTTCCAGGAAATAATACAAGATAAAGTCACTGACATTCATAATTAACTGTGATCGAACTGATTATGTAGATCCACTTTATAATGCCTGTATGTGATTTACATTGGTGTTGCTATCTTGTTATCATTCGACAAAGCAGATAGC
>NW_024092480.1:0-16813 GCF_014356525.2 Nilaparvata lugens | reverse complement strand
ATAATCGAATTTGATCAACGAATTTCTAATTATTCGACGGAAAGTGAACCCTACAGATCGTTTTCACAATTTCCACTGACATCGATCGTTGATTAAACTTGATTAACAACGTTTCAATTTCGAAAGTTTTACGAGTCAGCCCGGTCACTCGATATTATTAATATTTTACTTTCCAGGAAATAATACAAGATATAGTCACTGACATTTATTTTAACTGTTTATGAAGCATTTTAGAATCTAGACAGTTAAGTTCTTCACATCCAGCGTAGCGTAGCTGGAAATACTTCTTCGGTAGACGTAACCGATTTATCTCCCTATGTTAATCAATCTGTACATTTCACACCAACCTAGCAATATGGGAGAGATAGAACAGCTACGTTTCTTACTATTGTTTGACGTACTTACACCTCCATGTACCATGTTATTCACTATTGTGATGTTATTTCAATTTATTGTTCACTTTGGTACATTAATTTATTCTATTTCTTACGTTAGAAATTTTCAAATAACCGAAATTGAGTGGATAATCTGTGATGTGTGATTTCATAACCTAAAATACTTTGGACAACATCTTATCAAAATTTTGGAGAGGAATGGTACAGGCTCAGCCTAGGTTTTCCTCTATGGTCATAATTTATATTATGATTATAGTGTTTTATTATGATTATATCTCACATATTAAATTTCGTATATCTATGTTGGTAATAATTTATACCTTGGAATTCTCATACTATAGCTCCAAAATTCCTAATCTAACATCACATTGTTGGTTAATTTTGTTATTGAATTTTGAAATTTCTATCGAATTCTTTTTTTCAAACTATTTGTATATTTTTTGTAATTTCTAAAGTTAATTTTGAATATTTTTATATTTTATTATTGTAGCAGGATTTTTTGTAATGCTCGTGTTTTGATCATTCGTTCTGTTAATCAAGAATGTATTATGTATCTGATTAGGATAGCAACTCCTATTTGTATGAGTACTTGCTCAAGAACAAATAATAAAACTATTTGATTTGATTATAGTGCTTTGTACAATAAATGAATAAAAAAATTGTTGTAGGTTCTACCTGACGGTGACCACAACCTGGACCGTGCCCAGAAGGTGACCGAAGCGGTGGTGGCCGCGGTGTACAAGGCACTGAGTGACCACCACGTTTACCTGGAGGGCACCCTGCTTAAGCCCAACATGGTGACCCCAGGTATGTCGTGTCCTCAACGCAACACACCTCAAGAGATCGCTCTGGCCACAGTGACCGCTCTCTCTCGCACCGTGCCCGCCGCTGTTGCCGGTATCACCTTCCTCTCAGGTAATTATCAAACCCAATAAAATCATTTAAATAAAACCATAAGATCAGCTGTGCTTTTAGAATTAAGTTTGTTTTTCGGTAATTCTTCAAAATTATATTTTTAATAAATGAATATTTCCTATTTTAGTTATAATAATATGAAATATTTATTCGATGTTTAGTTTTGAAGCATCTAAATTTGAAACTCTACTTTGTGAAAATACTTGAGGACTGAAAAATTTGTGAATTGAAAACTACAAGACTTAAACTATTTCAGACTATGTGTTATATAAATTGGGAGAGGAATAGCTCAAGGTTACCTTATTTTTCCTCTCCCTATCATTTTGATAATTCACTTATTGTATAAAATGGCACCTTTGAACCACCCCACCCCTTAGCACAGGGGGTAGGGGTGGGACTTTTGATATGTTCACCTCCTTACTACCCTAAACAGAACTGCGGGTCAAAAATTGTCTTCCCAACTTTTCCTTCCTTATAACCTTTCCTTGGCTGAACTATAAAGAATATATTAAAAATAAATGTAAGTTGGAGCTCTATCAAACATTATTATGTTGAGGTAATCTATCATTGTCTTTCACCCCAGCTGATATAAACGTTTTGATGTTTTGTGTGAATTTCTGAGACAGTTGAAAGAAGTGCAATAAAACTCCAGCGGTCAGCTGTCACTTTATACCTAATTTGGAATACACGGTCTAGAGGTTATGTAAATAATAACTTAATTCACACATTATTTTGAGTCCAAAAATGTATGTATTAAAATAATTTTGGATTTATCAGATTAATTAATTTCAAAATACAAATCCAAACCAAAATCTTCCTTCACAATCACAAAAAAAATATTAAAAATCTCACTTAAATCCACAAATTATACTCATGTTAAAATTCTGAACATGTTGATATTATTAGAATTGAAATTTTGTGAATCAGTAAAAAGAAAGAAAATAGAAAAAGTGTAGAAATATAATCAATTGACAAAATATTCAATATCTCAATTACGAAAATGTATCATATTTCCATTGAAAAATATAGTTTCTTGACGAATAATAATAATTGTTTCATTTTAAACAAAAATGAACAGTCAATATATCATCAGATATTACACCGGTATCAGCTATTCTCTATAGAAGGCAGTGGCAAGGCAGAGAATCAGCACCGCTTTTCTCTCATCTTTCTCCACTACCATTATAACGTGGACCTCACTATAGTGGGTAAACTAGATTATCTAGTACCTAGTGTACTATTGCATAAGGTAAACTAGTGGAAGATGGTACTATGTGGAAGGGTTAGGGTACAACCACACTGAAAGCGGAGCAGAGCAAAGCGTGGAGTGGCGTTTTAGAGCGGAGCGTGGCGAGGCGTGGTCAGAGCGTTCATGATACACACAGGAATCGTCTGAGCGTCAAGCGTCAAGGGTGAAGGGTCTAGAAAATGGCGTTGTCTAGTTTGCACGGACATTACTTTGTGAGAATAATTACTTGAAGTATTGGATATTACCTAAGCCTGCTAGGACAGAGTGGGTTAATGAAATTAACTTAAATCGTCGACTATTTGTTGAATATCACCATCTGTTTTATGTGTTAAGAAAGCATGAGTCCCGATTTTTCGAGTACATGCGAATGTCAACTTCAACCTTTGGTTATATTTTGACGAGAGTGAAGCCTGATTTGGAAAAATAAGTCACTATTTCATCGACTATTTCAAAATCATCGACTATTAAATATCACCATCTGTTTTATGTGTTAAGAAAGCATGAGTCCCAATTTTTCGAGTACATGCGAATGTCAACTTCAACCTTTGATTATATTCTGACAAGAGTGAAGCCTGATTTGAAAAAATAGGTCACTCTTGTAAATTAATTACAAGTTTAAAAGTTTGTGTTTCTTCAATGGTTCCAATTTTTTAAAATAACTCAATATAATTCGTTACAAATGGTGATTGAGTGGAGTATTTCTAATTAATCTATCAATTCAAGCCATCTAAATTCAAAATTTATAGTTTTCATGTTTATTTTGGACTAAAATTTTATAAAAATTGTACACGTAAAATTCTAACCTTACCGTATCTTGGACTTTGTTACCTATAAATTTGGAAGAAAAATAGCACAAGGACTACTTATTATTTTATCTACTAATATTATTACATAAGTGTAATTTTTATTATAGATAAATAACAGTATATTTAGTTTCTCATAACATTTTTTTTCTTCACTAATATGAAAACGTTTCTTCCTTGTTCCTTTCTCTCAATTTTCAGTTTCTTTGTAATGTGATTATTGTAATTTTTTTATTAGGGAGCAATTTTTGGGGTTTTCCCGTATGCTCCCATATTGTTGTAAATAAATAAATAACACAAAGGTAAATATATTTCATAGAAATATGAATGAAATGGATTAGAATAGCCTTACTTTTGATTTCAAAGTGCAATAGATGAATGTTCTCTTTTCAATAAGCACATTACACATTACAGGGGGATTTTGGCAAACATTAAATTAATATACTAGTGTACTAGATGGTGGGAAAATGTAGTAGAACAAGTGCATTATAATGTATAAGAGTAGACCACTAGTATGTACATTAGTAGGGCACTCGCACGTTGACGCTTTGACGCTCCGCTTGTAGACGCTCCAAAAAAAACCCAGCTTGCTCCAATGTTTGACGCCACGCTCCGCTCCGCGAGTTGACGCTTCCAGTGTGTTGCAGCTCATTACTTAACATGATATTGTTAACGACGCTCCTCAACGCCACGCCAAGCTCCGCTTTCAGAGTGGCTGTACCCTTATTTCGTTTTATTCAACTACTGGCAGGTAACCCATGTTCCGTAAGGATCTAATTAAAAACTTGGCAATCTGAAATCTTGGAAAATTTAAAATAGGCCTTTAACAACCATCGTTGGTAAATTAAGAATCAATATGTAAAATCTCAAGTTAATCAGTCCAGTAGTTGAGACTTGATGATGCGTCATTCGTGAATTTACTATCCGGTACGTGTATAAGCCAACTTTTTCCTTTATATATTATATAGATTACTGTACTGTTTCAAAATTTCTAGTTTATTCATTTCTGGACTGAAAAATGGACTCAAATCAATTCAAGTGGATAGCATAGCCTATAATTCTTATTCATTCATAACTCTACCTTCATTGTATTATCATTCATTCCATCATCATCACCTAGGCTTAAAATACTTCTAGAAAGTCGCCTTTGTAAAATAATAAATACTATACATGGAACTATTAATGGTTGGATGTACATTGATTTGTAATGCTGTTCCAGGTTCTAGCGAAAGCCTGCAAAGTGATCCCAGTTATGATAATGGGCAAAATAGTTTCACATCAGAAGTATGAGAACTATGAATACTTGACGGCTGTCACAATATCTCTAGGAATGGCTAGTTTCATGTTTGGATCAACGGAAATGAAAGGTGAGTGGACCTTGTAACATCATGATATAATGTTGAGATTCTCTTTTAGTGAGGTGATATTATGATATTAAATATTATTACCCTCTCATTACCAAAATATTTTAACCAGATCACTCACGTGTTATCGGATGGGCACGTTAAACTGTCGGTGAAGTATGACAGTCGTAAGGCCCATTGACGGCTTAAATTATATATTCAGTGGGACCTTCCCGCAAGGGACTCCTCACCAATAAAAGCCATACGAATTTACTTTACTTTTTTTATGATATTAAAATTGAATAAAACTTCAAGTTGTCACAACCACTTATCTATTGAAAGAAAAACTGAATTACTAGCTCCTATGTAGTTTTAATCCAATTATAATTTTTCTACCTGTATTCATATTTGGTCACCCAAAAATCTATATAGCCATTGGTCATCACCATCATTCATTTTAAGTTTTGGAAAATTCTTTATAACTTGGTATTTAATTGCATTGCTATAGTGTATCTACCTTTTAGTTTTACTAACTTTTTAGTCATTAATTATAACTGGCTGTTTCTGCAGCCAATTATTTGTTTTCTTTCTATAATATCAAAATTTACTCATATCAATTTTTTAATCTCGATTAAGTTTACCGGTTAACTAACCAAGATTTACGGTTTCACAATCCGTTAATACTAAGCATGCGCCATAAAAATGTTCTGTCTGTCGCCAGTGTCAAGTGCTATCTGCAGACGAACCAGATCGAAAACTAACCTCAAAAATCAGAATTTTATTTTGAATGCTAATATCAGCTAAATATACTTCTTTATTTTATTAACGGATAAAATTCATCCATTATTTAGCTTATACTCTGAATTTGTAGTTTTTTTACCAAAAAACTAATGGAAAACAGCTATCAGTAGATGGTAGTATCGGGGTTAGTTGGATTTAATCCCCTTAAATTGCCTATTAAAAATATTCAAGTCGATTAGTTTAACGGGCGTTATTTTTCGATTTTTACCTTTGTGCAACCAAATTTTCTTCATTTTAACTAATCGCCGTTAAAATGGTGCCAACTAATCAGAATTGAAAAAAATTTATGCCGGTTAGTTAAATCGGCGTTAAATCGTTTGAATTTCTGTTTTGTGCAACCAAATGCATCGGTTAGCGCTAATATCGATTAAAGTACGTACGTACGTGCAACTGGGGATAAGTTTCAACTCTTCAAGAGTCATTTTCAAGTGTAATATTTTTTTCTACTATAATTACCACTTTGATTTAAACTTTGCCAGGTGGTCAGTCCGAAGAGGAGGCGTCAGTTCATCTGGACCCATCAACAAGTGTCAGGTCGCAAACCTTGCCACTCACTTCTAGCTACGGCAGAGCTCTGCAGGCCTCTGTACTCCGCGCTGGGGCTGGAAACGAGGCCAACGTTGCAAGGGCCAGGATGAGCTCATCAAGAGGGCTAAGGTCAGTTTATTTCTATTCATTTATTGCTCACTAGCAGGAGCTCACCTGCTCCACAAGGGTCTGTTTTAAAACTTCACAAAACTGAAAACTTGACCGAATGGAATCTTGAAGAGTTTGAAATAGGCTAGAACCATCCTCGGTTAGTTAAGAATCTATATGCAAGATTTCATAGTCTTAGCCAGAGTTTAGACGTGATGATGCGTCAAACATAATTTTCCTATCCCGTACGTGTATAAGCCCAGTGGGAAGAACTGGCTTATACACGTACGGGATAGGGAAATTATGTTTTCCTACAGTTACGTTGAAAAGTGGCCATTGCTGTACTGATTACAGAACGCAAAGAATCACTTTTCCGCTCTAGTGCGGGAAAAAATTTTTCTGCACTCCACATTTGCAACATGACAACGAAAAATAGTTAGTAGGTTATATGGAGCACCAGTGCAGCAAAATCAAATTAAGTTGGTAACACTGACTGTGTATAGTGAGGTCCACGTTATAATAGGGCAGTGGAGAACAGCGTTTAGCTATTATGTTCCTTGATTATAGTCATTCAATGCATACATTAAGATACACCCCCTTCAAGCAGTCAAATAAATTTTCAATCGAATTAAATCATTATAATTTAATTATTATTAGTCCATTTAAATAAATTAAGGTTTTTATTAATGATACAAATACACAGAAAAACATTTGATGGATTTCAGGGAATTTTACTAATAATTATCCACTTTTCATATTCAAGTAACTATAGGAAAAATTTAATGTGAAATACGTGCACAAAGTTCGTTTGCTGCACTCAAGAAACATGATTTCCGCACTCGCCTATGGCTCGTGCGTAAACGTTTCTTTCGGTGCAGCAAAACTGTCACTTTGCGCACTAGTTGCACAAATAACTATTGACGCATAATCTCGATTAAGTTTACCGGTTAACTAACCAAGATTTAACGGTTTCACAATCCGTTAATACTAAGCATGCGCCATAAAAATGTTCTGTCTGTCGCCAGTGTCAAGTGCTATCTGCAGACGAACCAGATCGAAAACTAACCTCAAAAATCAGAATTTTATTGTGAATGCTAATATCAGCTAAATATACTTCTTTATTTTATTAACGGATAAAATTCATCCATATTTAGCTTATACTCTGAATTTGTAGTTTTTTTACCAAAAAACTAATTGGGAAAACAGCTATCAGTAGATGGTAGTATCGGGGTTAGTTGGATTTAATTCCCTTAAATTGCCTATTAAAAATATTTCAAGTCGATTAGTTTAACGGCGTTATTTTTCGATTTTTACCTTTGTGCAACCAAATTTTCTTCATTTTAACTAATCGCCGTTAAAATGGTGCCAACTAATCAGAATTGAAAAAATTTATGCCGGTTAGTTAAATTCGGCGTAAATCGTTTGAATTTCTGTTTTGTGCAACCCAAATGCATCGGTTAGCGCTAATATCGATTAAAGTACGTACGTACGTGCAACTGGGGATTAAGTTTCACTCTTCAAGAGTCATTTTCAAGTGTAATATTTTTTTTCTACTATAATTACCTTTGATTTAAACTTTGCCAGGTGGTCAGTCCGAAGAGGAGGCGTCAGTTCATCTGGACGCCATCAACAAGTGTCCAGGTCGCAAACCTTGGCCACTCACTTCAGCTAGGCAGAGCTCTGCAGGCCTCTGTACTCCGCGCTTGGGCTGGAAACGAGGCCAACGTTGCAAGGGCCAGGATGATGAGCTCATCAAGAGGGCTAAGGTCAGTTTATTTCTATTCATTTATTGCTCACTAGCAGGAGCTCACCTGCTCCACAAGGGTCTGTTTAAAACTTCACAAAACTGAAAACTTGACCGAATGGAATCTTGAAGAGTTTGAAATAGGCTAGAACCATCCTCGGTTAGTTAAGAATTATATGCAAGATTTCAGCTATCAGTCCAGTAGTGTAGACGTGATGATGCGTCAAAATAATTTTCCTATCCCGTACGTGTATAAGCCCAGTGGGAAGAACTGGCTTATACACGTACGGGATAGGGAAATTATGTTTTCCTACAGTACCTTGAAAAGTGGCCATTGCTGCACTGATTACGAAACGCAAAGAATCACTTTTCGCTCTAGTGCGGGAAAAAATTTTTCTGCACTCCACATTTGCAACATGACAACGAAAAATAGTTAGTAGGTTATATGGAGCACCAGTGCAGCAAAATCAAAATTAAGTTGGTAACACTGACTGTGGTATAGTGAGGTCCACGTTATAATATGGCAGGAGAACAGCGTAGCTATTATGTTCCTTGATTATAGTCATTCAATGCATACATTAAGATACACCCCCTTCAAGCAGTCAAATAAATTTTCAATCGAATTATAATCATTATAATTTACTTATTATTAGTCAATTTAAATAAATTAAGGTTTTTATTAATGATAAAAATACACAGAAAAACATTTGATGGATTTCAGGGAATTTTACTAATAATTATCCACTTTTCATATTCAATGGTAACTATAGGAAAAATTTAATGTGAAATACGTGCACAAAGTTCGTTTGCTGCACTCAAGAAACCATTATTCCGCACTCGCCTATGGCTCGTGCGTAAACGTTTCTTTCGGTGCAGCAAACTGTCACTTTGCGCACTAGTTGCACAAATAACTATTGACGCATAATCACGACTAAACTACTAAACTGATAGACTTGAAATCTTGCTTATAGATTCTTAATTTAACATTCTTTATTATACTATAGATAAGTTCTTCAACTTTGTGTAAGTTGATAAAGTGACAGAACTCAAATCTTGTTTAGGAACCATCCTCAACTTGATGCCAACCTGACAATCTTTTTTTCAAATTCAAATTCATTTATTGCCAAAAAGAAAACAAACAATTTACTCATATACATACATACATACACAACGACATATAACATACAACATACAACATATTTTTTAAAAGTCGTCAAAACAGCTGTTCTACAGATGAAATATCTCGACTATGTGTTCTTTTTATGAACTGCTCTACCTACCTACCTCATGCACGAGAAGGAGGTTACAAATTCCATTTCTCAAGGATGGGGGGGACCCCGTTAGTTTCCCAGAAAGAGGAACTCATGCCTGTTAATAGAGCTGATAAATAACTATACAGGGTATGAATTTGAAAAGAAATCGGTTAAGCATTTTTGAGAAAATCATGAAAACATGGTTTTTAGTAATTATTCGCTATTTTCTCAAGAATATTACGGAGCTCCTGCAATTTTCCCAGAATGAGACTCATGTCAGTTGATAGGGCTTATAAATAGCTATTCATGGTATAAATTTAAAGAAAATCGTTAGAGCCGTTTTCACGAGAAAACCGTGAAAAACATGGTTTTTTAGTGATTATCCGCCATTTTTTTCAAGAATATTGCGGAGCTCTGCAATTTTCCAGAATGAGACTCATGTCAGTTGATAGGGCTTATAAATAGCTATTCATGGTATAAATTGAAGAAATTCTTAGAGCCGTTTTCGAGAGAAAACCATGAATAACATGGTTTTTAGTGATTATCGCCTTTTTCTCAAGAATATTACGGAGCTCCTGCAATTTTCCCAGAAATGAGACTCATGTCAGTTGATAGGGCTTATAAATAGCTATCCATGGTATAAATTTGAAGAAAATCGTTAAGCCCGTTTTGAAAAAACCGTGAAAAAACATGGTTTTTTAGTGATTATACGCCATTTTTCTCAAGAATATTACGGAGCTCCTGCAATTTTCCCAGAATTGAGACTTATGTCAGTTGATAGGGCTTATAAATAGCTATTCATGGTATAAATTTAAAGAAAATCGTTAGAGCCGTTTTCGAGAAAACCGTGAAAAACATGGTTTTCTAGTGATTATCCGCCATTTTTTTCAAGAATATGCGGAGAGCTCCTGCAATTTCCCAGAAATGAGACTCATGTCAGTTGATAGGGCTTATAAATAGCTATCCATGGTATAAATTTGAAGAAAATCGTTAGAGCCGCTTTCGAGAATACCGTGAAAAACCATGGTTTTTAGTGATTATACGCCATTTTTTCCGCCATCTTGAACTGAATTTTATTGAATTTCTTGTCGGATCCCATGGTATAGGACCTTAAGTTTAAAATTCGAGTCAATCGGTTAATTAGAATGGAGTTATCGTGTTCACAGACATACACACATACACACACACACATACACACACACAT
The DNA here is from genome assembly GCF_014356525.2 of Nilaparvata lugens. Classification (NCBI taxonomy): domain Eukaryota; kingdom Metazoa; phylum Arthropoda; class Insecta; order Hemiptera; family Delphacidae; genus Nilaparvata; species Nilaparvata lugens. The sequence continues at coordinate 6,470 of NW_024092480.1, read as the reverse complement.
ACACACACACAGACCAACACCCAAAAATCATGTTTTTGGACTCAGGGGACCTTGAAACGTATAGAAAACTTGAAATTAGGGTACCTTAATTTTTGTGGGAAAGCAATACTTTCCTTACCTATGGTAATAGGGCAAGGAAAGTAAAGCACTATAGAGATCAGCACTGTCTCAAGCCTCACATCTCCCCTAATATACTAAATTCATGGTACAGTATTTATTTATTTATTTAGCGTATGGCAGATACACAACACATTAAAGTCATGAGTCTCAAATGTCGACATTACACTATATTTTTTCAATTTCTTCAAGATGTTGTGTGAAGTTTTTGGCAGGAGACAATTAAGTTGTCTGACCGCCATTATATGCTAGTCCATTAGCGTTACCCCATATGCACCATGGGGCGAACTAGCGTTACACATATTTAAGTAAAAACCTGATACAGTATTATTTTTTGTCGGATGAATTTTTCATGAATTTCATTTTATTGCAGGCCACAACTCTGAAGCAGCTCTGGGCAAATACACGGCAGGATCAGTTTCTGGAGCGGCAGGAGACGCCGGTCTCTTCATTAAGAACCACACCTACTAGAAATAGTCTCAATTTGTTGTACTGAAATTTATGACAATATTTATTCCTCTAACAATTGTGGGGTACTTAGCACCAAATGATTTCAAAACAATGATCTTCCTATAAACTAGTGTCCATTTCTGCGTTCTCATCACAAAACCTCCTGTTGTTTTGTCTGATCGCTGCCGTTGGTTTGATTACGAATGCTGTTTCAATTTTTGGTATATATAAATATATTTATGTAAACAGATTTTCTTACAATAAAGAAGTATTTTATCAATTATAGTTTTTCTTGCACCTTTCAAAATCAAATGATACTTTTTATATTCATTTGGAAATCTTTCACAGTACATATTATATTCACTAAAAGTCACAATAGATTCTCATTTAAATGAAAAGACTAGATGTTGTCCAACCACTAATCTGAGAGTAGAGCTAAGATTTTATGTTTCAGTGAATAACTCACCCTATATTGTAGCGAATCGTCTCATATTATAGCACGACACTTGATAGGTCAACCTAAATTCATAGCCCGAATATCAACAAATCGGGAGATGAAATGCATGAATAATAAAAACATTATGGATTTTTGAAAAATGGTCATAAATTAGAATAGCTGAAACTCACAGGAATGATATAGTAAATCGGATTCCATATTTGTGTTCCTCGTATCAAAGAGCATGAAGTTTGAGCGATTTTTATTTTTCACAAAAAAAAATGAGAAAAACCATCGTGGGTTTTTAAAACTGAAAAAAGTTTCTCAGACTTGGCTGTAATTTGCACCATAGATCGAGCTTGACCTGAAAAATGTCTGAGCCAAATTTTGACACCACCAACTACTATACAGGATGAGTTATGCAGTTTCAAACATAAAATTTGCAATATTAATAATATATAATGAACGGTAAGGAATTTTGCAAATCGGATTCCAGATTCGATTTTTGTTTTTCACAAAAAAATGAGAAAAAACAACGTGCATTTTGGAACAGTGGAGAGAGTTTCTCACATTTGGCTGAGATTTGCACCATAGATGAAGCTTTACCTAAAAATGTCGAAGCCGAATTTGGCACCTCCAGCTACTATACAGAGTGAGTTATGCAGCTGCAAACAAAAAATTTACAATTTTTCAATTACCATATCTCCTGAACGGTGGAGGATTTTTCAAATCCGATTTCAGATTCGTGTTTCTCGCATCAAATTCAGCAATTTTTATTTTTCACAAAAAATTTAGAAAACCATGGATTAACCATCCAGCATTTTGGAACAGTGGAGAAAGTTTCTCAGATTTGGCAGAGAAATGTCGAAGCCAAATTAGGCACCTCCAGCTACTATACAGAGTGAGTTATGCAGCTGTAAACAAACAATTTGCAATTTTTTAATAGGCCATATCTCCTGAACGGTGAGGAATTTCGCAAATATGATTCCAGATTCATGTTTCTCGCATCAATAACCATAAGATCATCAAGTTTGAGCAATTTTTATTTTTCACAAAAAAATGTTGGAAACTATCGTGAAACACACTGAAACAAAAAGTAACTCAAATTAGCTGAAATTTGGTCATATCTCTTGAACGGTAAGGAATTTCGCAAATATGATTCCAGATCCGTGTTTCTTGAATCAAAGACCATAAGATCACAAAGTTTGGGCAATTTCCATCTCTCACAAAAAATTAATAGGAAGAATGGACTAACCATCATGAACCACACTGAGACAATAAGTATCTCACATTTTACTGGAATTGGTATATCCTGCACAGTAAGCAAATTTGCAAATATGATTCCAGATTCGTTTTTCTCGCATAAAAGACCATATGAGATGACAAGTTGAACGATTTTCATTTTTCACAAAAAATTGATTGGTAGCATGGAACTATCGTGAACCACACTGAGACAAGAAGTATCTCAGATTTGGCTGGAATTTGGTCATATCTCCTGTATGGTAAGGAATTTCCCAAATATGATTCCAGATTCGTTTTTCTCGCATGAAAGACCATAAGATCACAAAGTTGAACGATTTTCATTTTTCACAAAAAATTGATTGGTAGCATGGAACCATCATGAACCACACTGAGACTAGAAGTATCTCAGATTTGGCTGAAATTCGTCACATCTCCTGAATGGTAAGCAATTTCGCAAATTTGATTCCAGATTCATGTTTGTCGCATTGATTGATTGATTGATTGATTGATTGAGTACTTTATTCATGTAGATTACAATATATACTGGCTTATACACTTGTATACAATAGCTTACAATACAGCAAAGTTATAGATGAATTTACATAATATAGACTAAGAAATAACTATTGAACTGTATATTATAGAAAAAGCAATTTGTGATATAATAACTATAGATAATATGCATCTACATAAATTGGCGGAGCTTTGGACATATCAATGTCCATTCTTGGGAAGAATATTAAAAATATCCTCCCCACTAACTCTCTACCAAAACGTTAATTTCGTTATTTAAACTAAGGATTTATTTATTAATGGAAATATTGTAAAAGTTTTAATCAATATGAATATTGAAGAGAAAAAAACAGAAAATTGATAAAGTAAAATAATATATAGGTAGATAAGATCAAATAATTGATTAATAAAATGAAGTAGGCTGAAAGTAGATCAGGGTTATCAATTTCAGTAATATACAACAGTATGCAGTGGATAATTGAAATAACATGAGTTTATATAATATATATATATATATACAATTCGTTCTATAACATGGTTTAAAGGTTTATATTGGTGGAATGGGTGAGGGATGGTTGTCATGTGATCGTTCTAGGGCCGGACAGTTTCAGTCATTTGTTCCAAAATATGTTTTTTTAAAGTCAGGTTGAAGCTCGCTCGGCTCTCGATAGACCTGATAGAAACAGGAAGTGTATTCCATGCACGACAGGCACTGACTAAGAAGGATTTTGTGAAAATAGTAGTTCGATGATTGGGTATCCTTAAAGTACTTTCTCCGGTTCTAGTATGTGAAGCATCTATCCTCCTACCTTCAGAGAAGAATTTGAAATCATCTTTAAAATAGTTCGGATTACCGTATTTCAAGATATCTCTAACAAGCTTGACTATTCGAAAAAGCCTCTGATCGGGAAGCTTCAATGTTGAACTAGCAATGTGGGCTGGGGTGATATGATCATGGCGTTGGAGAGAGTAGACGAAACGTAGACAATAATTTTGGCAACGCTGTAGTTTATCATTCAGAGTGACTTGCATATCGTTAAGAACAGAATTACAATACATTAAATGTGGGAAGATGAGAGATTGAACCAATAATAATTTAATGTTTCTAGGGAGGATATCGTGCATTTTCTTCAATGCATGCATGGCTGAGAATACCTTTTTACAAGTTTTGTTCACTTGTTCTGACCAGTCAAGAGTATTATTCATAATAATGCCTAAATTTTTAACTGAGCTACAGTAAGGAATGTCATTACCGTCTACACTAACTTTGTGAATCGATTCAAGGTCAATTGTTTATAAGACGAGAATATCCAATTATAATGGGTTGTGTTTTGATGGATTAAGCTTAAGGCCATTTTTCTTTGTCCATTCCACTATCGAATTGATATCCTGATTCATTATTCCAACTGTTTCATTAATTTTTGTTATGGGACAGCTTAAATAGATTTGAAGGTCGTCTGCATAAGTATGGAACTGGAGAATTTGATAATGGAAGAAAGGTCATTAGCATACAAAGTGAAGAGGAGAGGGCTAAAATTGAACCTTGTGGTACTCCATGCATAACGTTTTTCCAAGTTGACTTTTTGTCACCGACAGATACACATTGTTTCCTACCTAATAGATAGGATTTAAACCAAACTAACGAGTTGTGACTGAAACCAAGAATAGCCAACTTATTCAGAAGGACTGTATGATCAACAGTATCGAATGCTTTAGAAAAATCAAATAGGGTGAGGATGGTGCATTTTCTTTGGTCCATAGCTAACCTTCAGTGGCGGCTCGTGCAAATACTAATGGGGGGTTCACATTTAACATGAGCAACAAGATCTAGATCTTTAATAATTTGTTAAACCCCATGTTTCAAGTGAATTTTGTTCGTTTCATGTAGTAGAATGTAATTTTTATTCCTAGAAGAGTACTAGGCCTATCATATTATTACGTAGGTAACAAAATATTCTAATGGGTTGTATTATATTAAGTACCTATATAATAATTTGGATTTTCGTTTAATAATAATAAGTATTTAGATATACTCAGGATTCTCAACCTAGAAGATGTACTCCCATACTCCCATTGAATAATTCATGTACAAATCATAAATTATACAGAAACAGCATTAATTTTTCCTCGATGTAAGATAATTTCCAATCAAAGAAATAAGGATTAACATGCTTTAGAGACTTTGTTAACACTCACCCTCCTTCTAGTTGGCATTTACAGAGCATTTTTTGAAAATAAAATCCATCCTCCTCTCCTTCCTTGCTGCGAAAACATCGATCACCTTCTCATTTTAAATAGCTAACTGAAACCTTTCTTGAACCCCCCATTCTCACTTTTCAAAACACAAGAAAGAAGAACAAGAATTAACCTCAAAATCGACAACACATGTAGCGCGAACGCGAAACTGCAAACAGTAAACAAAGTAGTAGCCAGTGCCAGCTGAACAGTTCATAAGTGGAAACGGCTCTAGAAGGCAATGGCGCCAATGCAAAGCACACAATCACAGCTATGAGCTGCTTGGAAAGCAGCTCACCGTAAAGCTAATGTAAATAGTCACCCACCCCCCGGGAGGGAATTGAACTCGCCCAGCTACCATTTGAACCCATACTAACGCTTGGAGCAGTGATCCTGCTTGCTGTAGCGCGTAATTCAAAAGGTTATCTCAATGCGTGTACCTTGCTTGGTGCGCTCCTTATGTTTTAATATTACAAGAAATTTGAGTATTACTATTACTTCAATCAATTTTCTATTGATTTGAACTTTAATTATTGTAGCAATTTCATAGGGGGTTCACGTGCTCTTGTGCTCTCATGGACACGCCGCCATTGCTAACCTTATATCATCAGTGACACAAGCAGAGCTGTCTCAGTTGAATGGAATTTTCTAAAGCCTGATTGAAAGTTATGAAGCTTATTATTGTTGTCTAGAAATTTTACAACTTGAGCATGAATGAGTCTTTCTAGCACTTTGGACAATGCAGGTAAAATACTGATTGGTCTAAAATCCTCAACTTTATTGGGTGATGGAACTTTATTTAGAGGGCGAACCAGAGCAAACTTCCAGTTTTCAGGGAAAATGCCTTCTTCAAGTGACTTGTTGAAAATGTATGTAATGGTTGGTAAAACAGCAAATAACATCTTCTTGATAAATTTAATAGGAATTTTGTCTACACCCGTAGCATTACTATGAATACGTTGAATGCTCTGAAAGTGTCTTCTTCCGAGATTGGATGGAAATGAAATTGATCAGTGATTGGTAAATCTAAGTTTGTAACCTGCTCTTCAAGATCATCTATATGATTAGCAATGACAACTTCGTCGCGTTGGTTAGAGTGTGAAACGAAATGGTCATTTATATTATTCAATGGTAAGTCAATTTGTGGATTCGATTTCTGTTTGCCAAGCCCGAATTCTTTTATTCCCTGCCAAAGTGATTTAGAGTCTTGTCTATTGTTTGTCATAAACGAATTCAAATACCTAATCTTTGAGTTCCGTAATTCCTGTTTAACCCTATTTCTAAGGCTCCTATACTCTATCAAACTGTCCAAGTCAAATGTCTTTTTAAATTTTCTATGTGCTTTGTCTCTACGTCCCATCATCTTAAGTATGTCTTCAGTCATCCACGGTACTCGTCGTTTTCTATTAATCCTCCTTGTCACATAAGGTGCATGTTTGTCATACAAAGTCAAAGTCCAATTCTCGAAAGTCTTGAC